>NC_083655.1:7762693-8062693 GCF_963576545.1 Limanda limanda
ATTTAACGCCCTTCATTTAATCAATCAGCTGTTTATTTGGTTCATTAACATCCCAGACCGACGTCTACGAGGCTGAAAACAGTGTATCAGCATCGGGAGAAACCACGATGACATTTGGACGTCACGGCCTGAGACAACAGTATCACAACATCTGTTGACATCCATTAAACAACTATGGGATGGTTGTTTATTTAAGCTTTCTCTCCTTCTTGTTGATTTCCCCCTTTGGAAGATTAAAATCTCCCCAATTGACGCCTTTTGTGCAGCTCGTTAAGCTCCAGTCACAGAACGTCTCCGTGCGTAAAAGTTGCGATCCTGCACGCGTGAACCTGATATTCAAGTCATCCAGCCCCAATACACACACGCACATGATGGAGTGTATTGATGTCTGAGCCTCGTTAACAGTCTAATGCAGGAGTGGGGATTCAAACTGGACGGGAAGCGGCGTCTAAATAAACTTTATTGTGGATTACAGAAGGAATCGGTTTCTCCACTTTACGCACGAAAGGCACAGACGCACGGAGGCATTTTTAAAAAACCTTCCAGGTGCATTCAAGCCTCCTCATATCAAATATTCATTTATTTACATAAAACTAATTCGTGCACATGTTTTAAAGACTCATCCTGCAGAGTTTTGCCTTGTTTCTCCGCGTCCTGTCCTCCAGAGGGTCTTCTGTCTCCAAACAAGGGTCGCAGCTCGGAGGCGGGGGAACTCTCAACTTTTTTACACCTTTGTAGTAGCGGGCACACCCCCCCACCCTGTGATTGGCTGCCTGTGAGTTTATAGCACACCAACCTCCACGCTGAGCTCTATGTAGTCGCTATCCCTCGGTTCCTAGGCAGCTCTTTGGAAGTGGCCCGTGGATGCGACGCGTTGTTTTTTTCCAAACCCGCAGCTTTGAAAGCCAGAAAACCACTTGTCTCCATAAGTTTTTTTTTCTTTCTCCTCCTCCTCTTCCTCCTCCTCCTCTTCATCATCGTGTCCTCCTCGGTGCAGACTGCTCGAACCCTCCCAGCTGGACAGAGATGAGCAGTCCCGATGCGGGTTACGCCAGCGACGATCAGACCCAGGCAAGGTGTGCGATGTCAGTCATGATGCCGGGAATGGGACACTGTCAGTGGGCCGACCCCCTCAGTCCTCTCGGGGACCCCAAGGTGAAGAGCGAGCCGTGCGCGTCCGGCTCCGGGAACCAGAACCGGGGCAAGACCGAGCCCCGGATCCGAAGACCCATGAACGCCTTCATGGTCTGGGCGAAGGATGAGCGCAAGAGGCTGGCGCAGCAGAACCCGGACCTGCACAACGCGGAGCTCAGCAAAATGTTGGGTGAGTCATTTTATAATATATTCAAATCCTATATTCAATGCTTCCCTGCATCATAGATCTACACAGGTTATTGTAGAGTCACGTCTTTTCTGTCCAAGCTGCTTCTGAAATTCACAGGCTTGTTTTTTAAGTTTTTAAATTGCATGGAGCTTTAATCTACTTAAACAACAGTGTGTTTTCCAATCACTGGAAGCAGGTGAAAAGTTCCAGTGCCCGAGTTGAGCTTAACCTCAAAAAACCTGTCACTGTCCCCTCAAATGGCAACGAGCTATTTTCGTGTGCATCACCAGGCTGTGCTCTCTCTCTGCTGACATGTCACTGATGTGCACTCTCCTCTTGACCTGCAGGGAAATCATGGAAAGCCCTTCCTGTCACGGAGAAGCAGCCCTTTGTGGAGGAGGCCGAGCGGCTGCGGGTTCAGCACATGCAGGATCACCCCAACTACAAGTACAGGCCCCGGCGGCGGAAGCAGGTGAAGAGGATTAAGAGGCTGGACCCCGGCTTTCTGGTCCACGGCGTGGGCGACCACCAGGCCGGGGGGATGCCCGGGGACGGCCGGGTGTGTGTGGACGGCCTGGGCCTGGGCTACCACGAGCACGGCTTCCAGCTTCCTCCACAGCAGCTCAGCCACTACCGGGAGGCCCTCGGGGGCCCCTCCTATGAGAACTACAGCCTCCCCACACCTGACACCTCTCCTCTGGACGCCGTGGAGTCCGACTCCATGTTCTTCCCTCAACACTCCCAAGAGGACTGCCACATGATACCTGCCTACGCTTACCACTCCCAGGCGGCAGAGTACCAGCACCAGGAGGCCCACTCCAACCACCACGGCAACTCCGTCCTGCACCGACACGCCGCCTCGGCCCCAGAGCAGCCGGCCTCTCACCCCCCTTCCTACATGGGATGCCCCAATCCTCTGGCCATGTACTACACCCAGCACTGCAGTCCCAGCCACGCCAAACGGCATCCTGGGGGGGCCGGACAGCTCTCCCCTCCTCCTGACTCTCACCCCCACTCGGCAGACAGCGTGGAGCAGATGCACCACTCGGAGCTGCTGGCCGAGGTGGACCGCAGCGAGTTCGAGCAGTATTTGAGTTCCTCCTCGGCGCGTGCGGACATGACAGGCCTGGCCTACGGGCCGCACGAGGCTGGCATGCAGGGGCCTGAGAGCCTCATATCATCGGTGCTGTCAGACGCCAGCACAGCTGTGTATTACTGTAGCTACAACAACTCCTAACCTCCCGGCCGGCCTGTTCCCTGCTGCACGGACACATGATCTGACCTCAAATCTCTGCAAGCTAAATTTGAACAAACATGTTTTTTTATTTTTTTTAAATTCTTTTTTCCACTGCGGACAGAGATGCCCATGAGATTATGAAATGCAGTTTTTTGTAGAAGACTTTGTACTGTATCTGTGTAAAGATAGTCAATAAAGCCATAAACTATTTTAACACTGGTTTCAATTTCCTCTCCTGAAGGGATATGAATTCATTTTGCGATAACAACTATTGTACAGTGACTATTTTAAACTTTGTGTATATACTGAAGGTGTTTTTATACTTTTTTGCACTTTTGAGTAAATAAATGTTTTGAAAAGAATCTCTCTCTCTTGTATTTATTGTTTGGAATGAACTTTGATGAAACTTTCTACTTCCTCATGCAGAGACATCGAGGGCAACACAATCACTTTAGTTTAAGGTAAATTTACGTAAGTTTGAATCTCTAAATCAAAAGTTCTGTCATCCAGACGACACACCGGTGACTTTTCAGTGATTTAACAATGAACTAAATGAAAATGCTTCAACACAGTTTCACTTTCCAAAGGTTTTTCCCCATGGCCCGACATTGCTGCTCCTCCAGCGTCGGTTCTGTGTTCCACGGCTCTGCCTCTGTTTGTTTTTCCCACTTCCACATGGAGTCGGATGGGCCCCCCCCCACCCGGCAGCACCGGTTGCTCACCTGGAAGCAGGGCAGCGCAAGGCCGTGACCCGAGCTTCCTGGCCCGGACAGAATGGAGGTAATCTCCCTCGTCGGCGTTACACACTCCGCGCCTTGTTTTCGCAGCATGGGAGCGAGTTTATGCTCTGGACATCCTGTCTGTTAATGGGTTCATCTCTTCTGATTAATGACAGGGGGCCGTTAGAATTCATTAGGGTTACTACACCTCCATTAAACAATTGTGACACTTGATTTTGTGTATTTTCACAGCTGACCATGCAGCTTATATGCACAATAACACAGCAATGTCCTCAGGTTTATTCACTTCTGCGGCTCTCGTATATTTAACCAGTGATACAGGACGGCCCTTTGCTTGGACATTAATCAAAGTTATCAGATGAAAATCTTTAAGAGACCAAACCTTGAGGATAACTCCTGGTATTTATAGCTGGAAAAGAGTCCCATTTTATAAATAGAGATTTCCCCTGTTTTAGAAGGAAGAGGTTCTTCTCCGAGGGGTCAATCACCGTGACCCTACGATCCATTTTTAGCTCTTCAGAGGAAACATGTTCCAGAGGTGTATATATTTATGCGCTTTGTTCAAGCTGAATGTTTTGAAATATTCTCTTATGCTCGAGAAGCAGAGGTTGGACTTCAAGGCGAATATTTCTGGTTCTTCCCACGGTTTTTATAGCGACGTCAACTCGTTCTGCAATAAAAAGAAAATCACTGCATTGTCTTATTGAAGCCCCACAGCTGTTGTTTTTTTCACTTCACCTCACATTGCTGTGCGTTGTTACTCAAAACAAACACGTCTGATTCGTGTTTGACTTATTTCCTTCTCGCTCCGGCTCATTCCCCTTCGGGCCGTGCAGCAGAATCCACTGTAATTGGTGTGAATGTGTTTAAATTCAGTCTGCACCTGAGTGGCAGGTTTATCCTCCCAGTTGTTGAGGCTAATGGATGCATCACAACAGGCTCAGACCCCCGATCCCCCCAGGCATCAGCCGAGTGGGCGGGGGTCAACCTGTGCAGACGAGGCAGAGGCAGACCCCCCATGTCAGCCGTGATATTATCTCCGCACACTAATTGATCAGGGATAATTGACGAGGAAGAGCTCACTCGAGTGTGTTTGTCATTTTAAAGTTTGTGTCAGAGACAAAGGAAGGTGTTATAAAAATACAAATTAATCATGCTGTAGATATTAATATGAGAATCTTCCTGATGAGGGAGGGAAATGATTACGGGCGTGTTCCGTTGCTGCTGAACTTAATTAATTAAAATTATACCTCAAATAGAAGCAGAATATCTAGAGACAAAATTTACCCCCCGGTTTTTAGTATGAATGCATCTCGGCGTCATGTCTGGCAATTTAGAATTACAAATAATAAACATTAAAAAACTGCTTCAAAGAACCATGTATAAAAATCTTTATGTTTGATTTATATAATTTACCATTTCTGAACTCACACATTTTATGTAAATATAAACATAAAGTGTTCTTCTTTCAGCGTTATTGCAAATCTCATATTTCATATATATATATATAAACAGTACAGTACTATATGTTCTGTATAGTAGTTTGGTCATATGTCGTTTGTGATGTGTTCAACAAATGTTTTATTTGTATATATTCATGCCAGTTTCTAATCCTAGTGTTAACATCTACAAAGTATATATTGTATATTGTAATATTCAACAAGGTAGGTTATAATCATTTCATACACACACAAACAAATATAATATACAGTACAATGAGCACATTAAAAAAATAAGACTTACATATTTTCCCTGTATACTGTTTCAGCTGTAACGGGGAAACGAACGTCTCTGTAATTAATTAAACGTGATTTACATATTTCAATGTATTCATAACACATTCAGGAGGTTTTAAGCAGCAGGAGGAAGAAGATGTTTCCAGGTAAAAGCAAGAAATTGAGTCAGAGCAGAGAGTTCACAGCTCAGAGCTCAGGAAGTCAGGGCTTTCAGGGTGTGTGTGTGTGTGTGTGTGTGTGTGTGTGTGTGTGTGTGTGTGTGTGTGTGTGTGTGTGTGTGTGTGTGTCCCGGGGCCTCGCTGCCAGCAGTCTGCAGAGCCACTCAGAGATTACAGCAGGGCCGCCGGCTACATTAACACAGCAGCACTTAATCGTGGCACTGCCCTAATCTCATCTCAGGTAGCTGCTGCCTTTCACAAACACACGGGCGGAGTCGGTTCATCCATCGATAAATACACCAGATCAGCTGAATTTGACGAGGATGCAAACGCAGCTCAGTTCAAGGTTTATCTGTCGTCATGACGTCAAGTTATCTTTGGGTTAAATGTCCTTTTCAAGAGCAAATAAAAAGATGTTTATTATGCAGGTAAGCAAACAATTATATTTGAAAGTTTTAACAAGTTATGGAAATTGCTGTGAAAACATTTTCTCAGAAGTAAGAATAACCAAACATTCACCAGCTTCAGCTTCAGTTGCTTGTGTTTGTTTTGAAAAACTAGCAAATTGACAATCTTCTGTCGGTCGGACAAACAAGATTAATTGATCAAACTGCAGAAAGACAAATCAATAATGATAATAGTGGTTAATTGCAGGTAAAAGCCTGTTATCAGAAACCTTTCAGCTGTTAGAACAGAAAGCACACACATCGATTATTATTCATGCATCCTTTGCATTAATGTCAACAACAAACAGAACTGACGGGCAAATGAGCAGACCTCGTGTCAAGTCAATCAAAACAACACACACATGAAACAACCTTGGAATCTGTATCACACACACACACAAACACACACACACACACACACGAGTAACATGAGTTAGTCGAGGTAAAGATTCCCTCGTCCAGTTTCAGAGGGACAGAGACAGAGAGGCTGCGAGGGCCCAAACTGATTAAGTCATTGATAGTAGATTGCAAATACAGCATGTGAGACAGCTGCAGGAGAGGGTGTGTTCCCTGACTAAAGCAGGGCTGGTTGCTCATAATCCCAGGCATATGCTGTCCCTCTCTGGCCTGATCGCTTTTATGGTCTCTGCCTGTCACACCAAGCGTCCAGTTGTGCTCCCACTATATATAGTTCCACGGATCCAGTCCATCTCCAGTCGGTGCTGTGACTCAAAAGTCTATTTTTCTTCCGATTCCGGTGTCGCTGCAGTCACACGTCAGGGTTATAAATAGCGATAGTTGATAAATCGAACAGGTAGACCCCCACGCTTTGTGCCAGGGAATCAGGTGCTGTGTCAAAATTCACAGGATTATTCACATATGGCTTTTTCCTGCTAAGTGCAACATCGCCAGAAGGTGCAACACGACTTTACATCTTTGCCCTGGTACACCTATATTTCCACTCATATTCTTTCTTTAAAGGATTCTATCGTGTGGTGCAGGAGAACATTTGGTTTTATTCAACATTCTGGTCAAGATGTTCAGTTTTAAAATAAACATACGCATGTTGCTTTGCTTTATAACGTTACCAGGCAAGAAAACAACTTCTCTCTCATGGTTTCCAAATAAAATCTGCCGCGAGGAGGTTTCATTCCATAACACAAATTAAAAAATGAATCAGGAGCGAGGGACACAGACACATGAGAGTCATAAAAAGAGCAATGACACATAAAAACCTCATAAGTCTCATTTAAAACACACAACAGAGACGTTTAAACTGACCTGTATCTAAAGCTAATGGTATAAGAAAGAAAGTAGTTGTCAATTTAATTGAGGTTTGTACAAAACCTTGATTAATATATACAAAATTATTGAAATACAGGAAAGGGTGTAGAAATCTATGTATCAGACACCACAATAATAATTTGTTCATTTCAATACTTCACACAAGAGAACAGATAAAACATATAATTAAAATTTGAAGCTATAAAAGAGGAAATGTAAAGTTGATAGATGTGGAATAGCTGAATTCATGTTCAAAACAGGATTAAAAAGCGACTTTATGGAGAATAAAAGTGTAAAATTAGACGCTCGTGTGATAAAGCAGCTGCAGCAAAAGTGAGCACAATACACCAGGAGCAAAATGGTAATTTGGTGCCAGATGACATTTTTCAAGCTGGCCGGCACATTTGTTTCGCAGTCAGGAATTGACTCAGGGAGCTGAATCAACTCCCGGCCGCTCCTGATCAGCACAGCTCTCTCCCCGTTCTTTTGTTTGAATCCCCTCGTGGCATTCAGGACAATTTTTAGCTCGTGTCCAGGCGGGCAGTGAGTATAAGATGACTACATCAGCAGTCAGTTTCCTCCCCGCTCTGTTTTTCTTTGTGAGGCGAAAAGGTGTTGGCAGAGAGCAGCCCCACTTTGCACTCTTTAGGTGCCGTGTCCTCTGGTTACATGATTCCCCCCCCGCCGTTGGCTCAACTGGACGCTCTTAGGAAACATGTAGAGGAAGGTGAGCAATGCTGTTCAATCAGGACAACGTGTGACTAACCTCACTCCATTAATGAGGAAAGTAGATTTATGGGCATTAGCAGAGAAAAAAGGAAAGTAGCAGAGATTTCTCCAATTTGAATGAACAAGCAACTTGTGTCCCATATGTATGACTTTATTTTCAGTTTATTTATTTCTGCGCATGTGTTGAAAGATGGTGGAATAGCTTAACACATAAGAAACAATATAACTAATAATGTAAGGGCTAAAAAAAAGTTGTAACACCTGGAGGCCACAGAGAAATACATGAAAACTATTAGTGAGAGCGAAGAAAAGCTATAAGTGATGTGGTTGAATTAAATTCGAAAGGAAAAGTACTTAATGCGGAATAGAACTGGAAAATATATCATTAACTAATCTAATGGATTGCTAGCTATCAACAGAAATCACATGAGATTGCGAGCTTGTATGACAAACAGCTGAATTAGTTCAGATACAGCAGCTAAAGTGGAAAAACCATTGAAAGTGTTGAATAAATACTTGAAATAGATAAACTGCTGAACTCAGCTAAACATTGTTAAATAGGTGTCGACAGAAATATCTCCCATGAATGAATAAATAGCTTAAAGCCATAACAATGCCAGTGATGAGTTACTTGACTTGACATTTGACGAAAAAGGATAAAACTCTGCGATGTTCAACCGAGTCGCAGCTCAGGAGATAAATCCGGACCATTGTCTGTGCGTGTTTTTTTCCTTGTGTGGATCTTTGAATCTTCCACAGAGCACCTGTCCTCACTTCCTGGTTCCGATGACTCCTGTTTGCTCCATCCATGAAAGATTGGCTGGGAACATCCTCTGTCCGAGAGGAAGCCCATGCTCTGTGAAATTCACATCACGGCCACCGCTTTGGGAATCTCCGGTGAGGACTTCCTAAAAAATAGGAATACATAAAAATATGGTCTAAATAAAGGGGAGAGGGGTCAGGGTGTCGCGACCCGGGTCAACCGCCTTTGTTGTCTCATTGTATTTGTGTGAACGAGGATCTGTGTTTGTGTGCGAGCAGCCGACACATTCTGATGTAATTTACACTCACAACGTACTTCATGTTTATGGGTTTTTCCAAATGAGTAGTTTCACCACATTTGTGTAAAGTGAAGTGAGTTAAAATCAAAATAAGTCATAATTTAGTGGTAAAACTGACCTATTGGATTTAATTCAATAAAGCCAACTGTATGTTTTTCAACAAAATATGATTCTAATCTGTGGCATCTTCATCCCTTTGAATACATCTAAAAACTAAAAGAGACATCCTCCAAAAATGATGGCGTAAAAAGTTGAATTTCCGCACTGTGTCTAGACATTGTTTGGTATTTTTTCGTTTTCATTATCACAATCCGTCTGAGGGCTGTCTCTCACACAGGAAGTGTATTTGTGTTCATGTTATTGGATTATGAACTTCAGACAACTATCAAACACGTTTCCACTGAAACAGCAAACAGTTGACTTCCAGTTCCCCAAAAGCTGCCGGCGTGTTCCTCCCTCTGCGGGTTGTGTCTCCTCCGGGCTGAGTCTCGTCTGACCTGTCAGCTCAGTCAGAGACACGTCACCCAGAGAAAAGTAAAGTATATAGAAAGGGTGAGATCATGATTTGATGATTTGAATCGTGTTCAGGAAGTCGGTTGTACTGCCAGTTGTTGCCACCAGGGGTCAGCTGTGCACAGGACTACATAGAGCTCCCTGTCAAATTAAGAGATAATCCCACATAATTTAAAAACACAGAGAAGGTTTTAATAGCAAAAAATAAATAACTTTTATTTTATTAGTCCCAATAATCAACAATTATAATACTGCACATCCATGTACTTAAAAAATGTGTAAAATAGTAACAAACAAGTTTATTAAGATTTACAAACTATTTAAAGATGTGTCTCCTTCATTTTTTGACTATGACAGAATCAGTAATTATATATATTATATATATTATATAATATAATGCCAATTTCCTGGAATTATATATTGAACCTATTATAGCAATAAATCCACAGCAAGAACCCGCTTACTCTTGGTTAAATATAGCTTTAATTACAGCACAAACAGTGAAGACTACAGGTTCTGGTGTGTTTTCAAAACCAATGTCTCTTTCTCGAGGAAATGTAATACTTAATTCTGTTAAACAACCACCGTGCCTTCATGTCGTGGAAGAGGCAGAGGTCTAATCAGTGACTGTGGATTAGCAGCGTTAGGTCACTGCAGAGGCCTAAGACAGCGAGAGGAGCTGGGAGCACGTGATCCTCGTCCAGGTGAGGAGCTGTGGCCCGTTTATCCCTGAGAGTCCTGCTGTGGTCACGCACTGCCGAGTATTTTAAGCTCCAGCTCTGCCTGTCATTAAGTGTGACATCACTTCAGGTGGATACAGTGGGAAGTCCACCGCTCGACCAACTGGTGGGTCAACGCTGGGCTCAAGCAGTTCACATGTCAGAGTTCCAAGGTGGTACGTAGTGGAAGTGGCTTTGAGTCGTGGAGGCTTTAAAAGTGCAGCGTGTTCACCGGTCTCTGGGAACAGCAGCAGCACATTGTTGTCACGGCTGCATCATAAAAATGTCAAATTGTTCATTTAAGTATCGTCAATCAGAAAAGAAGAGATTAGAAATGTTATGACAAACAGCACAAATTAAAAAAATTGCCTGAGGGACCATAAATTCAATAATATACTTGCTCACCCTTATATAGTTAAGTCAAGTAATTAATTTCCTTAAAAATTCGTCTATTTATTAGTTTTATTATCTTGCTTTGTTATGTACAATGTTTTTTGTGTTGTTGAAGGTATTTTCATTTGGAAATAATTTTATTATAACACTATTATATTATTATAGGCCTACAGGTAAAATACATAAGATCTCAGACTACATAAGTGCAATAAACAATAATAATGATCTAAAATGAATTGCTATCCTTTGGAAAAGCCTTGATGCTTCTTATTTCTTCCTCCAGTGCCTCTGCTTGATTAATGTAACATTGGACATATGTAGAGTTATTATTGTCTGATGACACGTCTCAATCTGACATTGAGTATAACTCCATGTTTTGTTTTGTTTCCTTAACTGCTGCAGAGGCCGTGGTCATAAAAAGTGTTGAATAGTGTATTGTTTGGTTTTCTATCCACACTGATTAACATTTATGATTTCTCCTGATGACTGAGATACGCCTATTTCTGTGATACGGTCACGAGTTGATTGCCCAGACCCAGTGATTTTAAATGTGTTCCTGTAATAAGAATAAGATTTGATTTGAGATTTCCTAGAGTTATTGTAAACCCAGAGCATCACAATAATATCACAAGCGTAGTTACCTCAGTGCGGATCTCCAGACCCGGTGGTTTAGATGAGACAAAAGAAAAACACCAAACATAACCACAACAAGGAAACTAGAGAGAAAGACTCAAGATGAGACAAACTGAAATGAATGTACTAATATAAGAAATTCAAGATATATAAATCAGATAAGGGTTCGGACAAATTGTGTTTTACAAGGGTTTAAAATAAATATATATATATATATATATATATATATAAATGTATATGGCTAGGGTTAGGGTTAGTTAATGTGGGTTGTAGGGCAGATACAGTCGAATAAAGAGTTAAAAACATCTTATTTACAAACTCCTTTTGGGTCTTTTCGGCTTTTTCATCGATTGTCTTACGATGGAAGAAAATAGAAAAACCTTTGAGAGGTGAATCTGTAGCAGCTTGTTTACTCAAAACATTGAGAGTACGTCAAGAGTCAGAATCCGTGTGCAGCACATGCACAATGTACAGGGTCTCAGTCTGAATTGATGGAGGTGGTAACCTGCTCGTGAACCCTGAACATCAGGAACACTGATCTTTAACAGTCCTCAGAGAGAAGTCAAACAGTGGGCGACGCAGATTCACCACATCCTTTTGTTGTCGGGTTCAGAGAAAGTCAAGGCCAACTCAATAAGTCTTTATCTTGGCTCTGGTGTGTGTGTGTGTGTGCGTGTGTGTGCGTGTGTGTGTATGTGTGTGCGTGTGTGTGTGTATGAATACAAGAGAGAGAGGGTAGAAATAATGGCTACGTGCACATTCCCCAGTATATGCCCACTGGTGAACGTGTGTGTGTGTGTGTGTGTGTGTCCACAGTCCATGTGCTGCGTGCAGCGTCTGGAAAGTCCATTTGTATGGTGGTCAGGATGCCAGTGTCTCACACAGGGAGGCCGCCTGTCTCGCCCCCTCTCCCCTGCACTCAGCTCTGTCGCTCACTGGCTGATCTTTAATCAGAGGAAGGTTGTCTGATGCGAGCACAGACGGATAAATCACTCCTCACCCGGCCTGCTATCTGGGTCGTGCGTAGCCAGGTTGTCCCGTCAGCAGACTGGCCCTCCGCCCGGACCCTCCGAAAGCTAACAGCCATGTGGGATTCCGCCCTTTGGTGAGGAGGACCCAGGCTGCCACGGCCCTCTGGAGGAAAATAGTCCACATTCTGCACATATCAGTATTTATATTGCCGCTGAGAGGCTCGCTTGTTGATGTACTGTATCCTCACAGTCTGCAGATTCATAAGTGAGCGGCTTGCCACATTATTTTTAATCTGCTGTGAGCTGTTTATGTTCGGCTGTAAATACTTTGCTAAACTAAAACTAAGCTAAAAATACTCAAGTAACAGAGTCAAATCAGGACTCAAGTGAAAATTGAACTTCAAGAATTAAAGTCGTCATTATGTGGAAAAGGGAGTGATGTAATACGTATGAGCGACATTACATCTGTTGGATTTAAATTTAACTCAATATGACATAAAAGTTATTTACAGACCTTTTCACAGATTATTGTCACTTTGTTATTTACTCTATATTTATTCCGAGACCTCATTTAGCTTTGTTCTATTTTGTATCTATAGTACCAGTATATGTCGTGTGTTGCTGTTTGTTTTTTGTTGTTGTTGTTGTTGTATTCGAAGCTGTTCCAAATAAACAATTAACTACAATACGACGTGTATTTAATATTTTATGGCTTGTTTTTTATATTTTTTCCTTCCTCTGTTTGGTAAGAAATGTATTATTATTATTATTATTGTTATGACTACTACTAACATAGTACTATATTCTAATACTATAATATTAATAATAATAATAATAATGATAACTTGAGTCATCGTTTTTGCTCAAAAAAAATGGAGCAAAGAGGAGCAAAAAGTATGATATTTCTTCATGTAGACAATTAAAATGAAAAAGAAAAGAAAAGAAAATCATAAAATCCTTACGATCACAATCTAAAGGACATTTAGCCACAGACTTGTTCACAGTTAGGTTTGTGTAACGTTGTTTCACTTCGCTGCTTGACGTCTGTGACGGAGGAGCCACTGCACTTTAATCCAATTTTGTCCTCCCCAGGTTCCGGTAAGACTGTAAAGCTGTAAACAAACTGAACACGTGAAACGCTTCTCAAAGTTACATAAACCAGGTGCTTTCATACATAAACACCTCGGACCTGGAGACACAGTCAGATGTTGACAAACTAGTTCAATGCATTTTCTTCAGTTTATGGAACGCAAGTGAAGTCGGATTGTGAAGCCAAAGAGCTTAACAGCCATGGATCAGGAAAAACAACACGAGTATGGACAACAGGGAATCAGGGCATTGACAGAATAAAACTAAAACTATGCAGGAGAAAAATGTAGTAAAGACGACAAGATGAATTTATGAGAGGAGATATGAATTAGAGGGAACCAGGCTGAATTAAAAGCAAGATTAAAAGGTATAGTACGATTTTGGGGGCAGCATCTGTATGTTGTTGTTTTTCATATTCAGGAAGAACTTTACATTTTTTAGGTACTATGAGACACAATTCAACTGTTTGAACTTACTTTACATCCCACCATTGGTTATAATAACAAACATGTTTTGCGTGTTTGTCATTGAAAAACTCAGAGCAGCGATGAAAAAGAAAACACATTAATATGGAAACAATCCCCGGCCTCTGATAGTATAATCATCACAGAATCGTGCTGGAGGTTCTAACGCAGTCTAATTGAATAACGGTCATATCAGTGAACGAGTGGGAGTGTGGAGTGATTTACCGCACAGGGGAGCGTGCTTATCTCTCCCTCTGTCCCATGCAGGAAACACTGGGATGTCACCAGGCAGATTAAAAGCTTGGCACAGCTGATAGGCAGCACTCAAAATGGACGGGGTGGGGACCTCTGCCTGCTGCGCGGGGGGGTTTGGAGGAGCAGCGACGGGCGGCGGCGGCGGTGGTCGTGACCTTATGAGTCCTGTTTGGCAGCGATTCATTCAAAACCTGGGAATTCCACTGGAAGTCAAAGAGAGGGAGGGAGGGAAGGGGGGTGAAAAGACGTAGCATCACCTAACTGGAATGGAATTCGGAGTAGTAAGCATATTTCTGTCTCAAATTCTGCCAGGCCACGTTTGTCAAGTTGCTCCCGCAGGAAAAATGGAATGAAACCGGGATTCTTTAGTGTTTCTGAGAGAACATAAAGAGAAACTGTGGGTTGAAAGGAAAAGTTTCAAAGGGATAATGTTTGCAGGAGCGACAGCCCGACTTGTAATTGTGGTGAATGTTTTAAAGTGGCCGTTGGTCACAGTGCAGCTGTATCACTTATAATTGAATTCCTGACAGCTGCAGCGGGAGGAATTTTAACCAGTTAGCAGGAGGGCCACCACGCGAGCTGCACATTGTGTTTCCGAGCGGCAACACCGACACTAAACGTGGCTCCACACCGGCGCACACTGCTGTTGTTTTTCCACGTAGCCGCTCGGTGTATCTCAGCTGACTCTTAGCCTCTGGAAATGAGGCAATATGCTGGAGAGAGGTGTTTGATGGGAACACAGGCAGACGGATCTGGAGGAGCAGCTGCACAGAGGACGCGGGGCCAAATATAGAAAGGGGACAAGGGCCAAAACATATCACACATTTTTTCCCATTAACAGCATAGGTTTGAATCTAACATGGCGCCAATTAGTTGACGTATAGGCACCGGGACTTAAAAATAGAGCAAAGGCCGGGCGGCGATGTACCCGGCACGCAGAGACAGATATCTCTGTCGTGGCGGCGTGTGATTTCACATGTAATCATGTGAAGGGAAAATAACAGTATTCATATCAGCAGCTGGTTCGTTATAACCCGTGACGTGGAAGGTTATGTGACAGATGGAGCCTCCAGCATTTGTTGCTATTACCTGTCATGCTGCTTTGAGCGCCGAGCCTTGGCTTGGGCCTATTTTCAGTCCGATTGGCCGAGGGCTTGGCAGGATCCTTGCCGCTCTATCGCTCCACGCTCAGTTTTCAACATTTGCTTGTCTCTTATCTCCTGCGGCCGAGGCCTGGAATGAGGGGCATGCAGGCTTCGGGGCCTACCTGTTTACACTGAGGACTTCCTCCATTGTCCAGCACCCCCACCCTCCCACCTCCCTCAACTTCCTTTGACAGATTTTTCACATTTTTGAGCTCGCCCCTGTTTTGGGAAGAGGTCACCGGGCTCGGCACAAGGGAGCCAACCACGGCCCCTGTGTGAATCACTCCGGTCTCGGCAGGAATTCTTTCCTACGGGACACATATCGTCTCTTATCGTACACACCTGAGATATTTTTACCGCAGCAAACCAAACACAGAGCGAGTGCCACAGCTTTATCCTTTGATACGGAGCAGAAACCCGATCGCTCCTGTGTGATTCCTTCAGCGCGGGCCCCAGGTTTACTGAGGAACGAAGTCATCGCTTGTCAACTAATCCCCTCCCACCCCTTCCCCCCCTCCACTACAGAAATAGACTCTTCAGTTTTGGTGACTGTTATGCAACTGTTGATGGTTCATGGTTAAGCATGTATACATGACCAGCTAATACCCTCAGTAATACGGTCCAACCTAATCAACTGTACTACCCATGTTAAGTTAATTGTATTTCTATAACTCTTCTATTAACAGTGTATTTCTGGATGGGCCCATTAAAACTTCCTACTTGCTATTATAGTAATTGTTCATGTTTATTTTTAATTTATTACCTCACTCTGTCATGTGCTGTATGTGCTCGGATCACTCAGGATGAATCTTGTTAAAACCTAATTTATAACACAGTTTATGAATTTATAACACATGCGCTTCCTCTGGAGAAGAGATGCAGGTGAATGGATTTCCCTGGAAACAAGTTCTCTTCTTGAAGGGTCCCAGCGCGGAGAGCCCCTTAATCCCTTTTATCCAAAGAGGTGCTCAATGAGATTACAACCCGGCACGAATAATACAGCTGGACACCTAGTTACCATCTGCTGGAGAAAACACTGTCCTTATTTCACATCATATAACCTGAAGTGCAGGTACATTGTTCTCTTATTAAAAAGTAAAATAAAGATGCCAAACACAGTAAATTGTGTAAAAGTTTTGAATTTTGTGGGATTTATTTTGCCTTCAATTTAGTTTTGATTGAATAAAATAAAGGCTGCTGCCATCCTTATATGTTTCCAGAGAGAACTTTCCTTATAAATGTGTTTGTGAAGGTTCATCACTGGAGTTCTTCCGCCCACTGTCTCAGCTCCACATCTTTGTGCACAGGATTTCAAAGCACTGCACTTGTAGTGGAGATTAACTTTGAGCAAAGATTAAGCAAATTAACCAGGACGGTGTCGCTCGAAATAAACAGTTGCTGCGCAGTTAGCTCCACAGCAGTCATGATGTAGAGCACGGAATAACGCTTCATGGATCTTTTCAAAACAGTTGGGAACTTCAGGATGCCGACATAGGTAGGTTTGTTTTAAAAGACTGTAATTTAAAATCTGAATATCTGTGTTTGTTTACATAGTTTCCAGGCTTCAGGTTTAATGGAAAGTTGTGCTTGCTACTGACGCAGCTTCAGAAATATAATAGAAATGTGTCTTTAAAAGTTTTCTATTCATTACTATTATTTTTTGCTGAATGTGAAAAAAACAATTATTAGTTTACTGCCAAGATAGTAATATAATTATATTCATATTATGTATGATGAATAAATAATAAGGCTACTTCGACAGCAGTAACTGATCGAGATATAAATAACTAAACTGGATATTACACCTATTAGAACTATCAAATTTAAATATATATATGTATATGTTAATAAATATGTGTTTTTATCACATTTAGTACAATTAGTTTTAACAAAACTGTAATTTAGCACTTGTTTTTAAAAAGCAGTTTCAAGTTTTATAAGACTTAAAGTTATGTGATATGGCCAAAGTATTCATTTTATCCTATACAGTTTTGAAGAGCTCCTTAATTTTTGATTAATTTAATATTTCAAAAATAATAATACTTGAATGTGCTATGGAATTATTCATGCTTAAAGAAATACCAGGTAGAAGCTGGTAAATGAGAATTTAACCGACGAACACTGACTGTACCACTTGTTATGTGCGTTTCAGTGTTAAAACCCAGGTAATCAAATAATTGAAGATTCTATTCACGTGGCAGCTTTTCCAGGAGTCAGGTCACGATGCCTGATGGCCGCAGCCAAACCAAGTAAACAACGTATGCTAATGAGACGTTTTAATCTGTTTACACATCAGAAATTATATAAGTTTCCATGACACTGATGTTGTTTACGTGTCGAGACCTTTGCACAACGTCCAGGTTATTTGTCCCTGAGAGCTGTTGGGCTATTTAAACATAGAAAACCTTCATATTTCTATGCTTTATCAAATTCTTTACATTTCTTTCTTGCAGCAAAACTTAACGATGAACAAGACAGGACTCCGGAGGATCCCCCCTGACCAGTCGTCAGGGAGTGGCTACACCTCCGGCACCCCTCGCCACCCACGCATCAAAGACCCCATCCTTTCAAAGCGGGTTTGCTTTTACAAAAGTGGAGATCCTCAGTTCAGTGGTCTGCGTATGGTCATCAACAACCGGACCTTCAAAACCTTCGATGCACTCCTGGACAGTCTCTCTAAAAAGGTCCCCCTTCCGTTTGGGGTGAGAAACATTACCACCCCTCGGGGGATTCATGCCATCTACACGTTGGACGAACTGGAGGATGGGAAGTCCTACATCTGCTCTGACAGGCGGAAGGTAACGCCCATCAACCTGGCACTGGCCAGGAAGAAGCTGCCGCCATGGTACCACGCCAGGCCTGTTACTGGCGGCCGCCGCCGGGTCGTGCAGCAGGCCAGGAGTTTCCCCGGCCGCAACGCCTACAAGCAGGAGCCGGTGGTTGTGCGAACGCCAAAGAAGCTGCTGGTCTTTTGCAACGGAGACCCCACTTTGAAACGCAAGGTGGTGATTCCCAAGAAGACTTCGGCTACTTTTGAGTCCATCCTGGAATACATCTCCGAGCTGATGCAGTTCCACGTGGTGAAACTCCACACACCCGATGGCAGACGTGTGAGTGTTAAAAGCACCAAAGCCTGACATCCTGTGAAGGGAGCAACATAAAGTTTATACACTGAAGATATCAAAGCAACAGGACAGATTCCCAAACAGAAACAAAGTTATTCTAGGTCTAATCTGTAGACATTCCCCTGAAATGTGTACGTTCAAATACAACTCTTATGTTTATGTCTTAGATAACTGGTGGCCTCATTATCGGTCCACGAAGGCCTGAGTTAAACCTGGCTTGTAAATAACCATCACCTGAGGAGAGAAAGTGTTAATCTTCTTTAGCAACTCCTAATACCTGGAAAGGCAATCTGGGATACTGCAGTGTAAGGCTTCAGGTCAGGGAGTCCGTACTATTTTAATTTAGACTTTTCATACATACACTGCACTGTTAGAATAAGAATTTAGAGCGGGTACTATTAAATGATATAATAAAGGGGAGAAATTAAGAATATTTTCTGATTGTGTTCTATGTGTGTTGCAGGTTGACGGTCTTCCAGGCCTGATATTGTGCTCTGGGACGGTCGTGGCTGCAGGCAGGGAACCTTTCAAATCTGCAAACTACACCTCCCAGAAATCACCAGCTCCCACTCAGTTCTCCGGCAACCGAAAGAGACAGAGAAGATCAAAGTCTTTAAACCGTAAGTTAAATAGGAATATTAACTTTTGAATATATAGTTGTGCAGTTCTTTAAATTTCATACAGTAGTTAGAGTTAAGCATGCGTTAGTCCAGTGGGCCTTCATACAGTGTGTGTGCAGTAATCTACCTGGTCTCATGGGATGAAGATTGATAAAGTGCTGAGGCGTCGATGTGATGCATAATACCATACATGACCCACATACACTGTCTGCATGGCTGCCGGCTATTGTTCTTGATGAGCTATGAATAGCTGTTCTCTCTTTCTAACTTTTCTTTTTCTCTCTTTTTTCCTATTTCACGCTTCTTCCTGTGGATCCTCTCCAAACTAACATTTTCCACCCTCCCCTGAAAACTTTGGACGTTTCTACTTCGTTTTTGAACATTACCCCCTTTTTGATCTCCTTGGCTCTTTTGAATGACTGAAAAGGTAAAAAGAAGTCCCGCTCATATCATAGTTCAAAGTCGAGGAATTTCTCCCTATCGTCTGAGAGGTACATCGTGAATCGGATCCATAACTCCATGGCAGGAAGTTCCTATGACGGCCGCCTACCCACTAACCCCTCAAACTCCCTGGAGCTGGAGTCCGTAGCAGGAACAGATGGTGCGGAGGGGCAGGGCTGCCAGCCGCCCGCCGATGACGACATCGAGAAGTCTTTCCGGGTGAACCAGGACGGCAGCATGACAGTTGAGATGAAGGTCCGTCTAACACTCAAGGAGGAGGAAACCATCCACTGGACGACAACTCTTTCACGCTCAAATGTCGCCAGTGAGCTTAATGGGAGCTGTTTACCGGACGAGGAGATCTGCTCGCATGCATCAGATCCTGTGGATTTACAAACTGCAGCTTCCTCAATCGACAGCATCAACAAGTATAAAACCAAAGACAATAACGATGAGGATTCGCCATCATCGATCAATGGAGCTTTCAATAGGAGCAGAAAAGAAGAGGATATTACCAAAGTACAGACGCTCATGGTGTCACCTCCCAGAGCTCCTACACCAGGGTACAAGGAAATTAGACAAAAGCAAGCCTCTGTGGAGAGCGTCAAATCCTTGACGGGCGACGGAATTCAGGAGGGCGTGGTTGGCTCCTACTCCTACAAGGAACAGACGGAGAATGGAGCCATGACAGAGCAGTACTGTGTGGTCAAACAGACCAACACAAGACCGGTACCCAAACCGAGAAGACTCGGCGATGTGGATAACAGCAACATAAAAAGCAGGAATATATCCTCATTCAAATCATCGGAGATCCTACAGATTGAATCCAGCGGTGAGGAGGTCACCGAAACTGTCTTGCACATATATGAGCAGCAGATGTGTCAGGATAATTTCCTTGCAAACATCTGTGCACATGATATTCAACCTCACGGGAGGCCAGCGACTTCAGAAACAGGACAGTTCTCCAATAATGCGTTTGATCCGGAGTTCTGGAGACCTTCTACAGCATCGGAGTCCATTAGCATCTGGAAGACGGAGAACATGTCTCTAACATCGGATTTGACTTTGTCATCACTTAAGACGGCTGCGACTCAAGCAACAAATAATCAACAACAGTTATTAAAGACAACGAGAGGCAAAGAGAAGCCCGAACAAAGGGAGCTCAACAAGGGGAAGAGAAAACCCAAGGCGGGCAAAACACGAGCTCGGCGGCTGTTGACACCTGGGAAGAGGCAAAAACAGAATTCTTCAGGATTTACTGAGACACGCGGGAAAGCAAAAACTTTCTCCAGCGCCGGGTTCCTCAGGAGAGTTTACGGGAATAAATCAAAATCACCAAAAAACAAGACAAAGGCTACGAAGAGAGAAACGCAAAATGGAGACGGGAGTATTACAACAAAGAGCTCACAATCGTCAGATGCCACGATTAAATGGAACCTAAAAATTCCGAATGTACCAACGCCCCCGAAAGAAAATCAGAGTGAGGCAGTTTCTGTAGAAGCAAGCCGGCTTGATATTTCTTCTACTGAAGTGAGTCCACCGAGGGGAACACTGACGCGGCAGACATCAGTGCACCCGGAGAAAAAGAAGGAAAACAAGCCGTGTGACATCAGCAAAAGCAAAACACTGTCCAGCTCCGGGACAAATGAATATGTACAGAAGTGGCTGGAGAAAGCTCACATTAACGCCACTTCCTGCCCAGATGAGGACGGTCAAAAATCTGAAGCACATATCAGGAATCAGGACTCAGAGTCAGGATACAATCATGGACTGGTCGATGAGAAATCTGAAATACAACCGAGTCAAATCCTCCGATCTGAACCGTTGAGAACATCCGTCAAGCTGAGGGTCAAGTGTTTAGAGAACCAATTATCTAACCCGTCGAGGGAGAAAACAGCGACTCAACGAGAGGAAATTGCTCCTTGTAATCCCACCACTACAAGTAGAAAGAACTGCACCAGTATAGCTCAAAAGAATACAGGAGAAGTAACCCCCCTCGTGAATGGTACCGGCAGTGAAAGAAATCCAAGCCCAATCAAAATCTCTTTTCAGAAAGCAGCACCTTACAGTACAATCTCAATGGATCTACTGCCGCCACCACCCCCGCCCGATGAATTAGAGGAGCTGAACGCTGAATGTCGCATGATGGATGAATCGCCGGTGGCCAGCAGCCCCTTGTACCGGCTCTCATCAGTGAGCAGTGAAATGTCAGATCCATTGTCCGTAAGTCCCACATCTGACAAGGCCATGTCACCCACAGAACGCAAAATGGAAGCAGCTCAGAGTGAATTAGCAAGAGCTCCATCAGTTAAAAGAGCTCCTCTGGTCAGCAATCTGTCTCTTGAAAGGCAAATGTCTCTCAGGAAAGCTTCCATGAACAAATACACTTCATGTGCTGAGGACACAACAGCATCCAACACCGCAGGGGGTGATGACAACACTGTGCTGCCGAATGGCCTCCGTTCAACAGGGACTCACCTGCCGCAGGTAAAGACCCAGAAATCCAACAGCAGCTTGGATCTGAAAAACAGCCCATCGCCCTGTAGCTCCGCATCTTCCAGTTTGACATCCGGAGAGAGAATGTCTTCAGACAGCATTTCACTGAGTGAGATGCCGACGCTGAGTGATTCTCAATTCACAGAAACAAAACAGACGGATCAGAAAGAAGCAGCATCTCCTAAACCACTGGTGAAAAAAGTGAAAATAATAACCAGCCCATCTCAAAACAGAAAATCCCAAAGCAAAAACTCTTCTAATGATTCTCCACAGTTATCATCATCATTACGTGAGCAGCATTCGAACAAAACTATGTCACCAAATATCAAAAAACGTGAATCTTCCCCCGCTCCTAGCCCGTCTCCTGAGAGAAGGAAGGTGCTTCACAAGGCCAAGCTGCAAAAGAGGCCATCTCCATATTCTCAGTCTCTGGACCTGGTTTCCCCGCCCGTCAAAAACAAGTCAAATAAAAAGAAGCTCTCCAGAAACCTTTCCACGGATATTGCATCCGAGCCTGAAAACAACACGAAAAGGAAATCGTCGTCCAGAAGGAAACGCAACCAAACATCGCAGGCGATAACCTCAGCAACTGAACAGGACGAAACCCCGACCTTGCCGGAAACAAACCAGACTGAGAGAAAAAAGACAGATCAAGAGAAATCTGAGACACAAACTGAGTTGCCACAGTTAAACATTGCAAACCAACCATACACCAAACCTGTGCTGGAGCAGATTTGCCTCTCCTTAAAATCAATCAGACAAATCACACAGAACCAACACTCCTCCGGTGTGGAGAAGTCCAACAGCCCGCCCGACTTCTCCTCTCACGTACGCTCCACGTTTGGCTCCTCATCCAAAGCTCTCCTTGCTTTCCTGTCCATCATGACCCTAAATGAAGGGATAAATAACTCGGACAGGGACCAGATGAATGCAAACCTCAGCTGTGCCGAGGCGTTAAAAATGATCGACTCCCTCCGAGAGATTGCCAATATCGAGGATCCCAAAAAGATAAAGGCTAGTTTGTGCAATCTTCAGAGGTCGACTTCGCAGCAGCTCCTGCAAAGCTGGAGGGGCTTTCAGGAACTCAGCGACAAATGCAAGAGTTGCAGCTTGACTCCAAATGATTCACAGGAGCTCATAGTAAACAAGGCTAAAAATGACTGTAGCCTAGAAGACAAGGTCATAGATCAGATCATAGACAACCTCGACATACCCAAGAAGCTCAAAGAGGAACTAATGTCTCTTTCCCCGAGTTTTGATGAAGAAAATATGTCGACAAAGTTCATAGAAAAAGCTGAACTGTCACAAAAAGAAAACAGAGATTATAAAATGTCTCACTGCTCCGGAGAAGCAGCTAGTGTTAGTGAAGACGAGAAAACTAATGTCGACGTGAGGTCCATGATTAAGAAATACGCAAACGTGAACCAGCCAAAACAATCTGACTTGCACGATATCCCTCTGAGAACAGAATCACCGAAACATAAACCAGCAGCTGAACATAGAGATAAGCAGGTAACTGAGGAAACGCAGCTTCACAGTCACGTTGAAGACAGAGTGAGTCAGGAAACGGCAAACGTGAGCATCAGCAGCACAAAAACCCCTGAGGCAGCGCAGAGGAAGCTGCAGATGCAAAGTGAGGGGAGCAGGAGTAGCCCAGAGAGTAGGCACACTACTGATGAAGAGTCAGGAGCAGGTGAGGAAGAGCGGGTCAGTAAAGATGGAGAGCGCTGTAAGCAAAGTTTGTGTAGCTCAGACGCAGGTGAAGAACATAGTTGCTTGGATGAGGAAGAGCAAAGGCAACAGAGCTCTAATTATTATGTAGAGCAAAGTCTTAAGGAGGAGAGAGTCTCCAGTCCAGATAATAGAAACGAAAGTTTGTCAGAGGAAGAACGACCAGAGGAACCAGAGATTCAAACCCCTCGTGAGGGACTGAAAGTCAGTGTTGACGAAAGTGCAGGTTACTCAGATGCAGACGAGCCCACGATGTCAGAGGAAGAGCAGCTGGAGTTTGAACGCAATGAATTAAAGGTTAGAAGTGAGGAAAGTTTGTCGGGTATCGAGGAAGAGAAGGAGAGCATTGACGAGGAGGTTCAACTTAATTATCCTCCATATCCTGAGGTCGTTAAATGTAACAAGCAACAGGCTTTGATAGGGGAAGTTGAGGAGATTAGCTCAGAGGATGAAGACCCCAAAAATGACCACAGCAGCTTGTTAAACTCTGACAGTTTAGCCGAGCGTGAGAGATTTAGTGCAGATGAGCACGGCAGCTGCGAAGAGCAAGTAGAGATGGAGCAAGAAAATACTGCACGTGAGCTAATCAGGTGCTCGAGTGAAGAGGAACTAAGCTTCTGTGAGAAAGAGTCCAGCTCAGAGAGGGAAGATCATCGGGAAACTCCTGTAGCAACGGATAGAATGCTTGTGGGAAAAGTCAAACTTGAGCCTGAGGAAATCATTTCCCAGTCTATCGCAGAGAGGATCATCCTCCTGGAAAAGCAAGTTGCAGATGCCCAGAAGAGGAAAAGTGTTGCAGAGAGTCCCGCTATCAAACGTGTTCCTCAAAGAAATGTCCACCTGGAGTCGGACGTTGAAGAATCACCATTAGTATCTCCCTGCACCCGATCAGCCCCTCAGTCGTCTTTGTCTTTCAGCTACGATTCCAGCGGCGTCATCACCACGGAGCCCGAGGGCAACCGGGTCAGATACATCAGGGAAATGTTCTTAGCAAAGAGCGCCACGGACAATCGACAAGGACGCCCAAACGCATCGGATATGTCCGAGTTAAGAGCGGACACCTCGACGAGCGCCGGTTATCAGTCTCAGACTTCTCTCGAGCTGTCGAGTGGGGAAGATGACTCGGCACGGAAATCTATCACAAAAGGCTTTGTGAGGAGAACAATCGAAAGGCTTTATGGCAAGAAAGATCCTGAGGAGAAGGCAAGCGAGAGACCCCCATCTGCCCAGAAACAGAAGAAGAAAGAGCATTCAAGCATTTTCTCCCCCTTCCACTCTGCGCGCACCAAAGCCATGACTGAGTTGTCTTATTTCAATTCCACCAACGTCCTGGACTCCTTGACCGAAGCGGCGGGATGCATCGCTTTCAATGCCCAAGTCGGGCCTGGAGACAGTGTTCCCAATGATAATGGACCATGGCTCTCCAGAGAGAACACGCCCATCAGAAAATCGATTTCAGAGCCGGTGGCGATTAACAAAATACTCGCCAAAACTCCACTGGGCGAGGAAATGTGTGAGGACACAGAGCAGAGCGCCCCAAACCCACTCGACAGCACCACGTCCGAACCGGAGGACAAGATAAAGTCCCTGTCGAGGAAGTGCACCTACTTTTCTCTGCCGCACGCCAGCGACTCCGAACCCTGTCAGGACGACGTGAGGCCGGCGAGTAAGAGCAGCGTGAGCGGTGACAGCATCGCAATAGACATCTCAGAGAACGCCAAAACGCGGGGGGAGAGGAACGGCATCCTCCCCGCTGGCGGCATTACAGACTTTAGAATGACGGACAACAAAGTTCACCCGCTGCCAGAGGTTCCATCTGACGGTGAGGTCGTAGTGGTGCAGCCTGGGCGAGGCCAGGGGGCCGTGAACCGGAGGCTTCAGGAGCCTGATGTGTTGGACTTGCTGTATAATTTCTGTGGTGAGAACTGTCCCATCCTGTGAAGACACATCGCTCAACAGAAATCAGACACACGAGGACAGACGGCCTTTTTTCGGGGTCGAATTGAAGTGTCCAATGTTAGGCTACAGTATATGTATATATATTTTTGGTGCCTACCGTTTGATGTTGCCATAACCTTGGCGTAATACACGATCATATGTCAACTCAGCTAACTACACAATGCGTCATGCATACACGAGCCAATGGATTAAGGTTTATTCATACGTGACCGTTTATGTTGAGGGCTTGTGACATGTCGGTTCATGCTCCGTGAATATAAAAATAGTCGGATGTTTAGTTCTTTTTGCGGTACCACCATGATTGTGTATTTGCCATGCGCACTCCAGAGCAGCTCTTACCTTCTTATAGGTCGCCTGTCACCAGAACAAACACTCGGAGCATTACCGTAATCTCGTTGTAAAACTATTAAAACAGATCAAGTCCCCGCAGATGTCAGGCAACGAGGCCAATCCCCCCCGCACACGGGCGCGGGTCAGTCAGTGGTCGCAGATCAGGTTCAGGGCAAAATGGCGACGTTTTCCTTACGGTTTAAAAAAAGGAACTGAAATGGAAACAGCTTGTGTGACAGTAATAGAAACTCTCAGTCAGTATTTTAAACTCATTTTGTATATCGGTTGGTGTAAAGTGTAAAGAAGATATTTATTGATTTTCACTGAGTAGCCCTAGGGTATCCCAAACTCACAATAAAATCACCTTTATAGGATAAAAGGTTTTATTGTTTACAATGTGGCAGCTGTGACAATTTTGTCTCTTTAAATTTACGTGTAAGAATAAAAGTGTGTATTTACAAATGTTGGGACTTTCTCTTTTTCTTTGCGACGACCTTTTTCACTGGACTTAAATCAGTCCGAAGCCTCAGGTCAGCGGATCCTGGTGTGAGCAGCAGTGGAAAGGCCAAGGTGAGCGTAGTGTTAAAGATACCTCAGGGAAGCTGGGCTCAGGGGTTTTCTACAGCCGATCAGTATCAGGTCTTAGAGGACGAGCGGGGGGGGGGACACTCTGTTTTCTCACTCTCTGCCTGAGGAAGTATCCATGTTGTTCTAAGGTTGTTTTGTTTCTCAGAAGTTGCCATCGAGCCGGCCCGTGTTGTGACAGGAGTGTCGAGGAATGCGCTAAGAGGGGAGTGTTTACATCTGCAACTACAAAGCGCAAACATGACAATAACACAATTCCCAAGATTTACACTTGTCTCATCTCAAATATCTGCTTAGTGTCGTAAGGACTAAGCATTACATTTTTTAAGAATATGAAATCCTAAAAATGATGATCAATTCAGCCAGCATCATATTTGACAACAGGGAATGCATTGCATACTGGAAGTGATACATATTTACCACTTTCTTAAACACTATAAATAGGTTGTTTTTCATTGATTTCTCAGTAAAATAAGTGTGAATCTTGATGTGAAAATCTAGACATACTTAAGGGATTAGTACTTGATGATTGAGGTCAGTTGTGTGCTGATTTAAATATTGATTTAAATGTAAAGGCGATATATGCTTTTTTATTTGCTGATAACAAATGAGTAGAAACCTGTATCTACCATCAATGTGTATCTCAATATTGTGATGTGCCTTTAGCTATAAGGTTTGTTGTCATATAACTCTATATCTATATTCTAGAAATCTAAAATCATTCTGGTAATATGTCACTGACACAAACATGTTTACTGCAACAATGACCACTAGATGGCGCTAGTCAATGGTGTTTCTATCCTAAACTAGAACAGTAGAGTGCATCCACCAAGGCCCAACAGTCTCCCCATGAAACCACATATAGAATTAACTAGATTTGGATCAGCACAATATTGCTCAATCAAGGAAAATTATGCAAACATCCTTTCTCATAATGTTTAAGAAGTTGAAAAAATAAATCCTGGATCAACACTATAGTCGACACCACATCCTCCCACCAAGTTTCACAGTAATTCATTCAGTAGAACGGAATAACTGAGCAACAACATTTTAAACAGTTTATTATTTAAATAAATATTTACATAACAGCTTCGTATAAATCAAATTTCTGTTTCTTTTACACGACACGTCTGTCTAAAAAGCAACTGCTTAAACAAGAAGAAAAAAAAAAGAAGGGATGTATTACAATGATACTGTTAATCTGTGATAAGAGTCTGAACTTCATCTTAACCCATCGCGTCGATCACTGAGCAAACGTTCTCAATCATGAACCTGGGTGACATGTACCAGCACTAAAATACCATTTAAAGCCTGATTCTTGCATCATCTTCCATTATACTTTTTATTAGAGTATGCATAAATCTACATGATAATTTGATATACGTATTTATTTGTTTTTACTAAGGAATAGGATGATGATATTCTACACTAACTCAATAAAACACCAAATGCTGTTTAGAGGAACATATGGCAAAAAAAAAAAAAGAAAAGACAGAAATGAATAAATCAAAATCGTTAAGTCACACGTCTTTTCATTTAGGCACAAACAATGCGATTGACGGCCTCGATGAAATAAAAAAACGTCACTCGTACAGTACAGGCTACAATGCCCCGCTAAATGTGTGTGTACAGTATATGGCTCAGCTCAGAAACAGATCAGGTGAAGTGATCCAAGAAAATTGGAGCAGAAGGTTTATTTAATGCCCAAGCTACAGTTCTAACCCACAACTCGTCCATCAGATTGTTGAAATGAGTCCCGCTGATTAAAATCACCTAGTTTTAGATGATTAGTTTGAAATGTTACAAGAAAACACGAGTGTGCACGTGAAGAGACGCACGTGGAAGTGTTGCATCTGTGACCGTTAAAATGTATGGATGTTTATACTCGAGACAAAGGCAGCATCATTAAGTGTTGAACGTTACAAAGAAAATCCTCCGTGCACAGATTACTCCAGGTGTAAAAACACATGACATAAGAATGAAGAAAAATTATCTAAAACAACCGTTTGCTTAATGCAGTCAAACGATGCGATTCTTCTTACGTCTCTCGGGGATGAAAGAAGAAGGAAGCAAACGGTGAAATGCTTTTTGTTTTCTATTGCTGTCAGATCATGCATGTAAACTCTTTTTAATAAAACCAATTGTTTGCTTAAAAATGTATAAAGAAAATACTCTTCTTTCAAAATACTATGCGGGGGGGGAGGGATTAAAGGGAGGATTTATAACATTTTTCAACAACACCGTGTTGTTTTCATCCTGAGATTTCAACCAATGTGTAGCCTCTCCAAGGAGCAATTTACAGTTTTTATTGTGTTTTTAAATCGTTATGCAAATAAAGATGGCGTCAGACAATGTGCCCCCTCTGTTAAATCCGTTGTTACCTTTCCAGGAGACGGTCATACTGTGTCAGTTTTGGGCTTGGGAGAGTTTCGTCCACTCACAAAGTTATAAACCAAAAACTGAGAAGTGCCAAAATAATTTGTGGCAAAGAGTTTTCCATCAGGGGTGGGGTCGGAGAAGGCGATCTCGTCTTTGCTCAGGTAGGAACCGAATATGAAGTTGTTCCTGCGCAGAAAAACAAAAACAGGAAGCATTCGTTTGTTTAACTTGTTTTCAGGTGATTTCAGATGAATGTCTTTGCGGCGCGTGGTCTCACTGACCTCAGGCACTCCAGCAGACGTGAGGCGACGCCCAGGCGTCTCATCATGTTGACCACCCAGATGCGGCTGATGCCACAGATCGCCGGCTCTGGCGTGATGGAGCAACACCAAGCTCTCTGACGCTCGAACATCACCTTCTCTCCCTCTGAGCCCTCCGGGACGGGCTCTTCGATCACCCGGAACCCCTGAAATCACACACACACACATGGATGATGCTCAGTTTTACATCTAAAAAAAACTGAGTAGGAGTGATTTATCAGTTGATTTTTATAGACACATTATTATTAAGTTAATTTACAATATAAGCTAACATCATGTTCTAGAACTTATATCTCAGTCTGTCCCTTTCAGATGATTTCTATGAGTAAATATTGAAAGACATCACAGTTCGAGTCTCACCTCTTGTATGTGCTCTGCTATGAGGCATCCAGTCACTTTCTTGTCATTGGAAATAAAGAGGAAGGTTTTGGTCTGAGAGGGGCACTTGGTCTCCACCTGCTGGAAGCCGAGGTCATTGTCCACCATCTCCCTGATCTCCTCGACCTGAGGAACAAACCACTACTGGTGAATGAGGAAATCAAAGCAGTTTCTATTCTACTTACTTCACATACAAAATTATAAACTCAAGCTGGTGTAACATTACAATTTATCCAAGGGAAATTACATCAGTTACATTTTTTTCTGTATATACCAGACATTTTTCTGCGGAGCCACATACATCCGCCCACAACATTGACAACCACATAAAAGTCTCCATTTTGTGAACAAACCTTCTTCAGGGCATATTTGGGATCTTCTGGCAGGACGAGAATGATCTTGCCGTCAGGATACTCTCCCAGAATCCTCTCTTTTTTCCATCCCTGAAAAATCAGATAAGAGAAGCTGTTAAATGAAACTATCTTTGTTGATCCACTGAGGCTTTCACAGGCTGTTTTTGCGTCATAGACTAACTACCTGAGCATTGTACATTGTATTACATACATACACCAATACTGTAAATTTGTTTCATAAGTTTGAATTTGTCTCAGTCTGTTCACCTAATGTTTCACTGATTTATTTTAAATAATCTCGGGCACTTTGCTTTGCCTTGAATTCACCAAGAAATAGACCCTGTCAGCTTAGTTTTTGTTTTAATTTCTGGACGACACAGAGGAGGAAGTGCGTCTCTGCCAGCTGCTGGTTAGAAACTAAACTTCATCTGGTCTTCATTACTGCAAACAGTAACGATCTACATGCAGCAAAGTGAAAGCTGATCACAAATCGTTACTCGAGATGCATGTGGAGACACGTTTTAACTCCACATGTGAAATGATGTAGGTGAAGGTGTCAAAATGCAGAATGGTGTGTGTGGTTACACTGGTGTTTAGGCCCGATGAGTCAACGCTGAAGCCAGTAGACCAGACAGATAAGACGTGTGATTTAGGGAAACTTGCTCTCACCACGTATTTGACCGCGCTGATGAACTGATTGTGGAAGAGTAAATGCTGAGATTCATCCTCGGGGTTGGAAGCCGAGTATAGCATCCCACACACATTGCAGGCCACTGCTCCAAAATGCTTCTGTCCGGCATCCTGCCCGACAAGGAAACAACAGATAACTCATTCAATCTAATCACAATATATTCAAGAAAACATAAAATTGTGACCAGTGCAAAGGGTGATCACTAGTTGGATCCTGAAGGGTTTACGCTGCACTTGATGACAGAGGAAATGAATAAACCCACTTACAATCACAGTCTGGGTGCCATCTTTATCTGCCTCTTTCAGTTTCTTGACTTCTCTTTGCAGACAGGCATCAGAGAGAGGAGTCCCACCATCTTGTTGCTTCGCTCCTCTGCTGAGATACAAACACAACTCACATTAATTCAAGTTTCTATTGCTACATGTAAAAAAAAACCACGTCAAATGATTTAAGAGAATCTTCTCACTCTTGACAAGGTTCTTCCGAAGTCTTCACCGTCGTCCTGGATGTTTCTGCCATATTCTCTGGAGCTGGAGCAGCGTCAGGGACAGAAGGAAAAGGTAACATTTATTCACACATGGGTAAAATGTAAGTACAAGCTTAACACATCAATCTTAATAATCCAGTGAGTACGGCTCAAAAAATAAATACCAGGGAACAAATAAGAACGTTTCACTAGAAGATAATCCCCAAAGCGTCAGTGCTGCCTTTAGCAATGAGACAACAACATGACATAAGTTGAAATAAAATCATGTGGCCTGCAAATAAATACATACCCTCAGGCTTCTGCTCACACTGTTGTGATCCATCAGACACTTTCCGGCTCTCCTCAGAGGAGGAGGAGGTGGGAGTTGATGAAAGTGAAGCAGCTGTATCCTTTGTAAAAAAGAAGAGAGAGCTGGTACCTGACATTTCTACTGTACAATATATTAAAATGTGGTTATCGTGACACACACTACAGCAGAATGAATCACTTACTTTGCATTTGCCATCTTCCGATGATTGTTGATTTGAGGTTTTCTGAGACGTCGAAGCAGCATCGGTCTTAGAAACATCGGTTTTGGTCTCGGATGTGATCGGAACAGCAGGTTGAGACGTCGTCGAAGTCGACGGCTTTAACTGGGCTGCACTTCCACCAGCAGTGGACTTTAACTGGGTAGAGGCAGATAATACTGCATTCGACTGTGGTGTCGTTGTGACAGGAGACTTTATCTGAGCTTTGGCGGAGGGAACAGCTTTTGATGAATCTGTGGTAGCTGCAGCTGTGGCCTTTGACAGGGGGCTTCTGACAGCAGCAGCTTTTGATTGTGGATTGGTGGAAGCGGCAGGTTTTAACTGGGATGTAGCAGCAACAGGCTTTGACTGAGCTGAGATCTGTGCAGCGGGCGTGGTTTGAGCTTTGAGTTTGAACTGGTTGGCAGGTTGTGATGAAACTGTGGGCCTCGACTGAACTGCATGTCTGGCTTGAGCTGTGGGGTTTGACTGAAGGCCGGGTCGTGTTTGTTGTAAGAGCCTCAGGGCGGGGTTGGTCTTGGTTTGAGCTACTGGTAATGGGTCATCGTCTAATTCAAAGTCATCAAAAGAATACTTGGGCCGGGGTCTGTATGGCTTGTACTCAATTTCAAGCTTGGACTTTTGGGAATTAAGTCCGTTGGGCATGGGAGGAGGTACGGCTGGGAGGCTCCTCTTCCCTGCAGACCTTGTCCCTTTAGGGGACGGCCCCGGAGCAGGAGTCGGATCAGAAGCTTTAGCCGTTCTTTGCCTTGTAACTCTACGGGTTTCAGTATTGGGAGGTTCAGCTTTAGAGGCCTCAGGCTTGGTAGGTTCAGTTTTAGTGGGAGCAGTTGGGGACGTTTCTGCCTTAGCGGGTGCAGATGTGGGGGTTTCTGTCTTTATCGGTTCTGTTTTGATGAGTTCGGCTTTAGGAGTCTCCACATTGGGAACTTCTGCCTTGGGTGTGGCAAGTTTGCTAGTTGTGGCGGGACTTGTGGGAGCGGTTTTTGATGGACTGGCTGCAGGTGGAGGGCTCGCGGCCACAGGACACGTTGAAAAGGAAGAGGTGGCAGACCGGGGTGCTTGCCAATCCATTTCTGAAAACATCTGGTTCGCTTGGTCAGACTTCAGTTTCTTGACTCGTGCCCAGGACATCTTTTCTCTCTGCAGTTCCACCTGTCTCAGTCTTTGATATCGCGTCAGCTTCTTTTTCTCGTGGGCTTTTAGTGGTACAGATATTTGCGTGATGAAGAAACGTCTCTTCTGAGGCTCCGCTGCAGGCTTGGCCCCAGCTGAGTCAGGTGTGGAGGGCTGAGCTTCAGGTGCCTGTGCAGCAGGGGTCGCTGAAGCAGAGCATCCTTCTGGTCCGGCCGGGGTTGCAACGTTCATTGTATTTTGGTCCTGCGTCTTAACTGGTGGAGTTTCCTTCTTGGCGGCTTCAGCCTTGGCGGCTTCTGCCCTGGCGGCTGCTGCTGCTGCAGCTAGTTTTTCCTCTTCAATCCTCTTCAGTAGCATGCTGTCTGTGGCGATGTCCTCGGCTATTTCGTGACATAAAGCTAAGAGGTTGAGCTGGTGTCTGTTTGCCGCTCTCTTCGACGCTGCGGCCTTCTGCTCGGCCAAAGCCGCCAGACGAGCTTTGGTTCTGGCTTGTGTATTCATTTCTTGCTTCTTGGGTTTTTCTGGCTCCTGTGCCTTTTTATCCTCTTCGCCCTTCTCACCAGCTGTGTTGTTTTGCTTTACGTTGGACCTGCTGACGTTTTCTGTGTTTTTCTCATTAACCTTTTCATCTGGTTGTTTAGGAGGGACAGCCTGAGGTGTTGCCTGGGGCTTTTCTATTATCATGATGTCACTGTCTTCCTCATTCTCTTCTTCCGCTACTACGATCTCACGACCGATCTCTATATCCTCTAGAATCTGCACTTCTTGTAGAACCAAAGTACCATCAGCATTCTCTATTACCACAGCATCACCGCCTTCATTAGTGCGTAGTAGAGCATGAGAGTTCGCCATGTCCGTCTCTGTGGTATTAACCTCCATCAGGTCACATGATGGCTGCTGGGAAGGGTCAGAACTCCTGTCGTCGGTTTGCTGGGAACCATTTAAAAGATTGTCCTCTTTACCCACAAATCCATCGTCTTGATTCCCCTCCTCTGAAAACGAGGAGGTCAAACCTGATTCAGCCACCGCCTGGGTGACAATATCAAAGGGAATATGACTCTCTTGGACCGGCTCTAAGATCAAATACTCCTCAGATGTGCTATCCGGTACCTCAGCTTCAATGGCGGCTGTTGTCGTTGTCACGGTGACGTCTTCAGCCTCCTCGAATCCGGCGTCCTCTTGCGCCTGGTCTGAAAACTGTGAGGCACTGATGCACTCTGAAAAGCCAGTGTTTTGTGCTGCATCTTCTGACTGGCCATCTGTCGTGCTGATATCGTCACTTGAGCTTATCACTGCAACTTGTCTCACGTCCACATCACTCTGCTCCAACTGCGCAATCAGAGAAGTTTCTGACGCACTCACGCTTTGTACTTCCATCTCCACTGCTGCTGCTGCTTGGCCGCCAAATACGCAAATTTGTTCTCCAACATTTTCCTCAGCTTCCGCTTGTGGGTCACAGATTTTGTTTTCCTCACTAGTCGACGCCTCTTCTATGACCTGCTGGCTCTCTGTGTTCTGCATATCCAGTAAAGAAATTCCATGATGCCTCTCTGACGCTGTCGAGGTCTCTCTCTCGTCACTACTTTCTGGACTGCTGATGGGCTCGTACACAATCTGGTTTTCCTGAGCCTGAACCTCCGGCTGATTAAACGACTTCATCTGCTCTTCTGATGCCTCAATTACAACATCAACGTCATGTGGCTGGTCACAAGCAAAAGCGATTACTTCATTGCTTCCAGTTCCTTCGCCATGTCCTTCAATAGCACAGACTGTTATGTCAGCCTTATCACAAGGAATAACTGTGGCCTTGCCTTTGGCCTCATTAATCATTTGCTTCCCCATTTCCTCTTGTAAGGCAGAATCTGCAGATTCCATTGATCCATTTATTACATCAATCTCTTTTTGGACTACTTTAGCACTAGACTCCTCTTTATTTTCCAAATGAGTCACAGGATGAGGTTTCTGAATTGCGTTGGATTCGTCTGCAGTGTGTTCAGTGGCTTCCTGCAGCCTAGAGTCTTGCCTCTGTGCTATAGGTGCTGGAACAGAAATATCTTCAGGCGCTGCAGTTGTTTCCATATTCGTCTGCATTTCTGGAGCATTAACAGACTTAGAAGTTATCTTGCCTTCATTTTCTTTATTCCAACAACTTGCAGTCTCTTTCTGAACGACAGTGTCTGTGATTAATTCACTGACCTGCTGGTAGATAGATCCTGGATCAGAAACCTCCTCTGGTGTCGCTGTTGTTTCTGTATTCATTTCCATTTGATTCTCAGCAGCACTAACACACAGGCTGATATCCTCTCCCTTGTTTTCCTCATGCTCAGCCCAAGCAGCATCTGTTTGAAGCACAGCGTCTGTGGCGAGTTCACTGACCTCCTGACCTCTCTGGTTTTGTGTCTGTGCTGCAGTTGTTGGATTAAATATCTCCTCTGGTGCTGCTGTTGTCTGCATTTCAGTTTCTTTCGGACCCTCAGTAGCACTGACAGACGCTTCAATAACCTTGTTTTGGTTTTCATTACACTTGCTGTTGAATATCTTTAGACCTTGAATCCTTTCAGATGTGTCTCTTGCAGGTCCAGTCACTTCTTGGCTTTTCGTATTTTCAGTTTCCACTTTAGGTGCTGTAATTAAAATCTCAGAGGTTGAGGATACCTGCGTTTCCATTTGGACTTGATTCTCCGGTTCAGTCGCACATTCTCCAGATGTGTCAGTAACATGTTCACTGGCATCCTGAATCTTCTGGTCTTGAATTTCTACTGCAGGCGATGTGTTACAAATCTCTGATCTAGCAGTCGTCTCCATATACACTTCATTTTGGATTTTTGGAATTTCTCTTACCACTAAAGAGGCTGGGTTTGAAATCTCAGACGTTGATGTCGACTGTATTTCCGGTCTGATTTGATTCTCTGATGCAGCCACAGATTCAAAGTTGATTTCATCCTCTTTTGTGACATTTTGATGATTTTCAATCATCAGGTTTTCATGAACCACTGTAGATTCATCTGTAGCATGTCCACTGACTTCCTGGCTTTTAATTTCCACCGCAGGTGATGTGTCAGATTTCTCCTCTGATGTTGAAATAGTTTTTTGTATTTCCTCTGAAGGGGCAGAGTCAGAAATCTCTGATGTCATCTGCATTTCAATTTCAATTTGACCCTCCGATGCAGAAGCTGGATGAAAGTTTGCCTGGTTTTCATTTTCAAGAGACTTTTCAACTTTTTGCTCCTCATGAAATTCCTGTTTCAATACTGTGGTGGGTTCACTGACCTCCTGACTTGGCTGGTTTTGTATTTGCAATGTAGATGCTGGGTTAGAAAGCTCCTCTGTCTGAATGTGCACTTCTGTTTGATTCTCTGGTGCAGCAACACATTCAGCATTAACCCTGTTGTCATCCTCTGAGCTCGGACTATTTGAAACTGGATGTGAATGTACTTTATCAGACATGTCTGTGGTGCGTTCACTCACCCCTGGGCTCTCCTGCCTTTTCAGTTCCGGTGACGACGCTGGATTAGAAATCTCTGATGTTCTTATAGATTGCATTTCCATTTTTGTTTGACTCTTAGGTGTACTAGCAGAGTACTTGTCGTCTTCACTTGCCATTTTTTCAGTCATAATATCTCCATGAACCTCTGAAGTAAATTCGTTGCTCTTTTGCTTTTCCTGATTTTGTATTTCCACTTTTTGGCTTTGTGCTTCCATTGTTTTCACTGGATTAGAAATCTCTTGCTCTGATGTCACCGAAGCCGATAAATCCATTTTGATTTGACACTGAGGTGCAGGGGCAAGCTCAAAGTTCATCTCCCTTCCTTTTTCCAAACTGGTAAGGTCCTTCACTTCAGCAGGTATTTCTGTAGCCTGGTCATTAACGTTGTGGTGCTCCTGGTTTTGTGTAGCCCCTCTCAGAGCTGAGTCAGACGCCCCCTCAGATGTTATTTTAGTCTGCATGTCCGTGTCTGTCTGACCTTCTGGGACTGTGACAGCATCAGTGAACACTTCTCTTTGTTTTTGCTCATGTGCCGCCTCACAATCAGGTGTTAATATTACCGTACAGCTGTCACTCATCCTGTCTGTCACGTCATGACTCAGCTGAACCTCAACAAAAGACCCAGGACCATCAACAGACTGGATCGAGGGGAGTTCAATTACTTTCCTTTCACTTTCTTTAAGCTTGTCGTCCGACTTTCTCACAACTTTGTTCACACCTTCACAAGAATTGGTCATTTTATCTGGCACTTGGTCCGGCAGGTGAACAGATTTGGATTCCTCCTTGAAAGTGACTTGAATTTTGACACTGAGATCTGTTTGACTCTCTGGATTATTATGTCCCACCAGGATCTCTTCTGGTGCAGAGTTTGAGTTTTCTGAATCCACATCTCTGTGCTCTGCGGAGACGCTGGCTGCTTCAATCACTTCCTTCACGTCATGCACACCTTCCTCCATTTTAGATCTGATATTCAGTCCTTCAGAAACTATCTCGGTGGTCTCCTTTGTTTCAGTTTCACCGCTCACATCTGTCAGTCTTTCTGGTCTGCAAGCCGAGTCTGTCTTTTCACCGGCCTGGTCTTCACCTTCACAGCTTGGATTCATCTCTACAGTAACAGAAGAAAGTGTTTCCGCTGACAGTGCTACTAGTTCATCATCTACATCCTTTTTATTTTCAGTGGACTCAACAACAACCTTTGTCTCATTCTCCTTAGCCACAGACGGAATGCAAGCTGGAGTAACAGAGTCCAATGCTTCTCTAGATGATGGTAGTGTTTCCTTATCTGTGAGCTTTTGGATTTCTACACTTTTGAATTCCTCACGCTTACTTCCTTCAACTGCACAGTCAGATTTGATACTAAGATTAGCATTACCTGATACAGAGACCAAAGTTTCCTTGGACTCTACTTGTGCCGCATTATCCAACTGCACTTGTCTCTCGGGTTCAACAGCAGCCTCTGCAGGTTCTTTTGTCGCATTCTGATTATCCTCAGCCGTGCTTTCAGTATTTGGCAAATCTGAGTATCTACCGTAACTGTGGTCCATCTGTATAAGCACTGTAGGTACAGCTTCTAACTCCTGGCATGTTTCCTGTGGGTCAGAAGACGGCTCCTCAGCCTTGCGCTTCGCTTTGACTCGGTTTGAGTATTGTCTGACGCAGCGGGCCTTGTCGTCGTCGTCCCTCTCTCTGAAGAGGTCGACCTTACTGCCATCGCTACTCAGCTCCTCCTCTGAGTCCGTGGAGGCTGTTCGCTTCAGGGAGGCTTTGGGGAACTGCGAGGGAGATTCTCCGCAGGAGGCACTTGTGGCGTTCAGGAGCTTGGCTTTTTTGACAGGCGGGTCAGAAATGGTTTTGCTGGGATCCTTCGGAGGGGCGCTCTGTTCCTCTTCTGAAGTCGACAGTTTTCTCCAAGTGCGAGGGGCTGCTGACCTTTCTAGCGTATTTCCCGTTTTAAGAGCTCTGTTAATGGTGACTGGTACAGCTTTGGATGGGAGAGCCGCCCCATCCTCTTCCAACTTCCTCATCTTGGGCTGCGGTTCATGAGGATCTGGTCCTCTCTTTGGGGCCGGCATTCTGACAGGAAATAAAAAAACATTAGATAAAGTAAAGAAAACGTAAAGAAAGCCAGAAAACAAAACAACACGCAGGGGTTATCTTCAATTTACTCTTCCTCACATTTGTGCAGTTTCTATTTCCTCTCGGGTGGAGAAATAACATGTGATGCCTCAAACCACAGCATTGTGCAAAAAGTACCCATGCATTTTAATACTATGATCTGTGATGATTACCCAGATGCATCCCCAGCCCCCTGGTTCGCCCACAGAGCAACATGGCAGGCTAACACTGGACGTAAACAGTGATAAATCGTAGTTAAACTCGGAGGCCAGCGGGTCACACAATGTACGATCCACGTTTACTCACTCATCCACCCGCTGTGTCCCGGGGTCCCGCTGCTCCTCCTCCGGCTCGGCACCCGGGGCTGGCGGGGGTAGCGGCTCCGCAACACGGACACAAACTGGGGTTAGTTAAACTAGCCCCGGAGAAGCTAACGAGCTAGCCGAGCCGTGCACAGTGAAGGGGAAGCTAAAGCTAAAGCTAGCAGCAGCCAACTCGCAACAAATGAGCGAACCGAGAGTCGAGGCTCAACTCCGCGGACACAGCGGGCAGACCCACCGAGGAGGCGGCTTCACTCGAGCCCGGCTCCCGCACTGACCACGGGGAGGAGATGGACACGCCAAGCCGTCCATGAAACTCACTTTAGGTGTTTTCTTCTCCAACAACAGCTGTTTTGTTTTTTTCTCTCCCTGTGAATAAAAATTAACTGTACTTCCGGAGGGAGACAGCGGATGTGACGTAGCAGCAACAGCTCCAGCAACACACTGGAAATCAACAATGTGGTTTTTGGAAATAAGATCATTCTGTTTGTTTGTCTTTCTTTCTTTATCTCTATTTCTTTCTTTCACTCTCGTCATTCCTTTCTTTCTCTCTGTCCTTCTTGTGATTTATTCCCCCTTCCTTTTCTCTCATCCCTCTCTATATTTCTTTCTTTTGATTTGTCTCTCTCTTTATCTCTATTGATTCATTTCTGTCTCTCTTTCTCTCCTTCTCTTTCTTTCTTTTCTTAAATACTATGGACTAAAACTAAGTGGCGTAGAAGTCTCAGAAAGTAAAAGTACCTTTAATTTGTGACTATACTTGTACGTAATTCTTAGTTACAGCTTTAAGGTACTTGTAATTTACATTTTAGACACAAATTAATCAGTGCCTGTCAGTGCTCGGGCTCTAAATATATCGACAACTAAATTATGTATTTTCATAGACTGAACAATAAATGTGTGTTAGATACAAAAACATTAATAAAAGAATCCCAAAAATGTAAAATATATTCTATACATACACATATATATAAAATTCTAGGACCTTGTACTAAAACTTAACTCATATCAGGATATTTTTACACAAAGGCATTATTACTAAGGTCCAGTTGTCTAAACTTCTCTTAATATGAAAGTAGCAAATCCATAACATATTTAAAAAAGAAATGCATCTGTACACAGTATTTCCCAAAATGTCCAGTCTCTTGCTGTTTTCCAGACTTTTTAATGAAATTATTCTTAATGTCATCGAGAAATAAACTAAAACACATTTTTCTAGGATAAATATTAGACTTAAGTATAAATTCTTTATGAGTCAGGACCAACTTTAACTGACTTATGGGGAAACAAACATAATCACCAGACACAAACCAGACAGTTTTTATATGATTTTATTTTTCAGATGTTGCAGACTTTTCAATCACCAAATCATATTAGTGAAGCAGAACAAGTGCGGCACTTTACAGGTGTTAGTTTTAAATATACAGAGACAATTGGATATAACTGTTTAGCATTTTTGCAAGTGTACAGTTCAGTGGCTGAGGGAAAGTGATATTTATTGATCAAGACAGAGAAGGGGAAAGCAACATGGGGGCAAGATTAAAGTGTCAATAATAACACTGGGAGTGCATAAATCCTCATTACTTTTTCATCTCAAGTATGCCACTTCCTGGCCCCCGCTTCTTCGCACTGCAGATGTTACAAAACTGGACGCCATGGATCTGAAACGGCAAGAGGAAGAAGATAGAGTACAAGTACTTTGTAAAAATTTCAAGGGAAATATCCAGAGTTCAGCGCGTATGTGAGAGTAGCTTTAGATAAAAAAGCGAGACAGTCCACTTACTGTTCCTGGTGTTGGTAAACATTCTTTGTGAAACATGTGTCTGCAGTGAAACACCACCACGCTGAAGGGTTTGGCCATGTCTGAAATATAAGTGTGAAGCATGAATAAGCAACAAATAGCATTAACTCCATTTAAATACTTTAGATACAGCAATGTAAACCACGTACCGGATGGTAATATAGTAGCGTGACATGATTCACAAATGTTCTCCTCTGAAAAAAGAAAAACCAGCAGCGTCAGATTTATGAGACGAGTTCAAAACGATTTTAATCTCCATCACTTCTGATGAAACATCCACCCACCATCGAGCCTGACTCCTCTCATCTGCGTTCTGTGCATCTTCTGCAGCAGCGAGAGCGAGTCGGCCACAAGGATCTTCTTACATCCTTCTCTCAGCATAATCTGGGAAACACAAACAAAGGCTTGTTAATAAACAAAACAACAGTGTCTACCAGGGGTTTCTTTCTATTTTGAAAACATATTCTAGATATATTTCATTGGCACAGTTACTATTCTTTAAAACTTTATTTTCTTTTGTATTGTAAGTCTTCACCTGAGCAGAAAATAAAAAAAAAAGGATATTAATCTAATCTACAAAGATTTTATTGCTCCTGTTTATATTTCATTGATAACACGTAATTAATTTGTTGTATGAATTAATATACTAATACTAATATACTAAATCAAACCTCCACTGCTTCTTCCAGTACCTGTGACTAAAAACTGGTTTATTTTTGGAGGATACGGATTAGAACTGAAAACAAATGCAAGTAGATCTTTGAGAAACATGTCTCACCTGTAGATTGTAGTCCTGAAGGATTTTCACTAGTGAATCTCTGAGATTGGGGATCTCCATGCCCTCCTTTATGCGGTGGATGAGTAGGATGGGATCCACATGAGTACCGATGTTATTAAGGAGGCCAGTGATGAAAGCTAGAGAGAAATTAGAACACCGATGTAGATGAAGAAAGACAGAATAAAACAGAAAACTGTAGGAGGATAAGAACAAGTCAGTAAGAGACTGTATCATACGTGGTTTGTCAATAGAGTAAGAGATGAGGTCCTCCCACAGCTCGGCATCGTCCTGCTCTTTAGCGAAATCAATGGCTTTGTCCACGTCCTCCAGCTCCTCCATGATCATCTGCAGAGCGCGTCTGCAGTTCCCCATCCTGCCTGGGAGTGACATGCTCTATTAGTTTCCTTTGAACAAAGCCTTTCAATTTAAGAAATGAAAGGAACACTAATTAAAACTTACTGAGCAGGAAGACGGTCTCTTCTACAAAGTTCCTCTCCTGACAAATCTCCAGAGCCTGAGAGAGAAAGACAGAAAAGAAGAGGAAAAGTCATCCATGTGTCGCAGCTTGTAGGAACTTGGATGTGAGATAAGACGAGACAGAGAGTCGTACCTTTTCAAGTGGGCAGTGGGTGCTGTCTCTCAGGAAAGGTAAGAGATTTGGTCGGTCGTACTCCGCGTACAGGCCAATCTGCCTCTCGTGGTACCTTTGGCCTTTGTGGTGGTCGCGCTTGAATGATTTATGGAGATACTGTGGAGAAAAGATGAGTCAAAAACACTGTTGAATCAGTTTTGAATAAAATGTTTAGACCTGAAGTGATTATATCTAAAGTTAAAAAGTATCTCAGCTCACCACATGCAGAAGCTCGGGCCTGTCTGCAAGTTCTTCGACCACCCTGTCTGTCTGTTAGCAGAAAAAAACAAAAATTCAGTGTACTGTTGAATTTTAGCACAATGTTCCTGAAATGATCAATGGCTGCACTTACTGATATCTTGTCTTCATTGTCTAGGAGCATATCGACGGCTTTCTGGCAAAATAAATTCACAAAGAATATTTGAACGACTGGAAACAGACCAGCACTTAATACGTCATAGAGAAAGTCAGTAAGGACACATTTTAAAATGGCAATTAAACCTGAAACTGAACATGCTTTCTGTCTTTTACCTCTTTGTCAAAGTCCATGAGAAGTACGATCTTGTCTTCTATGGATGAGAACAGGTTGTGTTTGTGGATCAGCTGGTAAACGTCTTTGTGCCTCAGTCTCAGGTAGATTTCTAAGGCTCTGTCGTACCGCTGGTCGTACGTGTACCTGCAAAAACCAACAAGTCATTATAATCATAACAAAAGGATAATCTTGTGTTTCACTCAGTAAATTCTGCACACATTCATGTGACTCACAGTTCAGCCAGTGTGGTGAGCAAGGTGCTGTTGGTGGGATCCCTCTTCAGGTGATCTGTGACGGCCTGAACGATGGCCATGTTGTTGTAAAGCTCTCCGGGCCATTCCCGGATGAGTGTCGCAAAACCCTTCAGAGGAAAGACATGGGAATGAGTTAGTGGACATTTGTCATTTATCAACCCATTCATTGATAAATACTGGATTTGTCACAGGATGACACGACTGTCAAAAGGATAAAGTACCTCATAATCAGTTCTGAGGAATTCGTGCAGGATCATCTCATAGATGGCTGGTCTGAGACGCAGATCTCCTCTGGGTAGATACTGACTGATGGCCTGAAGTGGGACAGAGGTACAATATTGAAAAGAGACTGATAAAGGAAAACTCATAACATTTCATAATCATATGGATCATGACTATATTAACTTTGCTGTATAAATAAAGTTATCACTTTTAAGTGTAATAATCAATACATTTATTATACTGTACTGTCAAAGTACTTAACCTACCTTCAGTTGACCGATGGTTTTGAACCTATAAACTTCATTTTCCCACAATTCCATGTTTTTCCCAAGAACCTTTTGACACTTTCTACATAAAAACAAAACAAAACTCTGTAAGCAGAGGACATGCATTTTGCTGTAGTGTCACAACCTCATCACCATACAACTTATCTAACTCCACCTGCAGAACATGGAAAACAAACCTTGCAGCAGTGTCGTAGTCTCCTTTCTCCACTAAATGGTTTATGTAAGACATCCCGATTTTCTGAACATCGTGTCTCTTAATGTTCTTGAAGCTGATCTCCGCAGCCATCAGTGCCTCCTGTCAGAGTTCAACCGGCGATAGGACACAAAATTAAACTCTTGACATTACAGACCGTAACCTTTGTGCAACATTAATAAAATTGACCAGGGCAGAACCTCATATTTCTTCTTTTCAAGCAGCCAATCGATATGGTCGTCCTGGTCTCGCTCTTTGGCCACAACGATATCTTTGGGACTAATGATGTAGAAGAGCGACTCTCCCTCTGAATGCTCTGTTAATGAAAATACATTTGTGTCTCGGCGTGCTGCACGTTTCAGATGACATTTGATAGTCGATGCATAATGAAATCAGAGCGCAGTAAAAGGCTGCGTGACATTTCTCTCAGGGCAGTTTTCATAGTCTCACCGAGGCGATAGTCTCTGCACTCGTTGTCTTGGAAGTTGCGCACTGTCAGCGCGTCGGAGGAGATCTCCTCACAGTTCTCAGGGAGAGGCTGGATGATGTCGAGACGAGGCCGGGCACGGAACTCCTCATCCTGCGCGCACATAACTCACTCTTTACGAGGTTCATCTTCTCAGTCTAATGTCAAGTAAAACAACTGTATTATACTGAAATAGCATGGACAGAGAGTAGGAAATGCCCTTTAATACAATGTAATCCAGCACAACAACACGTTTAATTGTGAATTTATAATTTACCTAATAAAGTTATCCCTGAGTGTATGTTTATATAAAACAAGTTTCATTACCATCTGATCCGAGTTCTCCTTCACAAAGAACAGGGTGACCAGCTGATCTGCCAGAGGTGCCAGGCCACTGATGAAAAACTCTGTCTCGAATGCAGACACTGAAAGAACGAGAGACAGACAGCGAGAAAACGAGAAAGACAGAGAATCCAACTTATTATCATCTTATATAATGTTGGTTTAATCCATTTACAAGACAGAAGTATAACCAAAATTGAATCCTTCCAATGAGAAGGATTTTCCTACTGGCTATGATATGACTTGCTTTTATGCTCCATTTTGTATTCCTATACATTTCTATAATTTGAATATGATGAAGCACTTTTTAACTTCTGGAATAAAGTTGATCTAATAAGAGCTCCTGTGTATTTTATACCTATTTCCACATAGCGGCTGGGCAGATCTCTCATCTCAGTGGGATTTCGCTCTTTCACAACACAAATCTGTAAAAAAATTGGCAAATCAAACTGAAAAATCTGCTACAGTTATAGAGCCTGTAATAATGATTCGGTAAATTAAAGCAGAAACAAAGCAAACCTTGATGGACGTCCCCCAGCCAACAATAAGAGTGGCGTTGTCCTTCCAACACAGGCTGCACGGGTACATGTCAGGCCTCAGACTCACGTTATCCCGCAGCACGTTGGTGATTCGCTGTTTCGTGCCGATGTCATAGATTTTAACTCCCTGGGAAAAACCGACACATGAAACATTAACATTTCAAAATTCATTGTTGTACTTTTTCAATCACGATCATGAGCAATTCACACTCACCACGTTGTTTGCCCAGGCAATGAGGTTGGCTCTCCACTGGATGTTAGTGATGGGGCCTTCCCCTTCATGCAGGAGCGACGTCTTCCAGCGATTCAACCAGTTTCTTTCATACAGAAGAAGCTTAAAGGAAGGAATCAGGAAAATATTCAGCCTCACAGTTTTCATTTAAAGGGAACAGCCAGTTGGGAGTGCTGTTCTTGTGTACGGCCTACAGAGGGCAGTAGATGAACAGGGTTTCACTAAGGAGGAGGGCGTCAGTAGCTGGAGATATTCCGTTTAGAATTAACTTTAACTGTGAGGAACTTTCTTGCATATAAAGAGGTAAGACCCTGATCTTAATCCTTATATTCAGATCTTAATTCCACTTCAGAGCATCTAGGCACCAGGAAAATAAAGATAAATTGCTCATGAGTGAGAAGGTTTCACATTAGCTTCATATCCAGCGGTGGAGGAAGTCATTTTACAGATTCACATGGTCGACGTCATGAATGATTTCATACATCCTCCTCATTTGAATCCTAATGGTCACGGCTTCTTTAGGATACACACCATTTATTGTAGTCACAGTGGTTGGTGTAAAATAGAGAAATAAGTATTTAAACACAAATTCATTAGATTTCCACACCTCAGATCTACTTCATCAGCTGCAGTTTAACACTCAGGCCTTGTGGCGTGCATGATGTAGGAGGACAGAGCCCAGCATTTACAATTCCTCTATTGTCCTACTGATATAAACTGATACAAAAAAGCCCTCTTTAAAAAAGTGCATAATATTACCAAGGAGGCCGAGAGAAGCTTGTAGAATCTCTTTAATTCAGCAGTTGGGCTATGTTAATAAACAGTTTGCTCCACAAAGAGATGATATGACAAAAGAACTGTGGAGACAAAATTGAATTTCCTTTGACAGGATGTGGCTCCCGTCGAGGCTTATTGATTTTCATCACAGGCACCTTGTGGAGGCCTTCACAACTTGGAACTGAGAGGAATCAGCGCCAATTGAAAGAAAATGGCAAAGTAACACTAACAATGGGGTTTCGTGAAAAAAGTTGTTTTTCTTCACCCCTGTTGTATAAATGTCAGTATACTGTATTTATGGTCGGCGGTGCAAATGGTGCTGTATCAGTGCAGTTTATAGTCCAGTTATATCCTGTGGTTATAAGCAGCTGATTTACTTCCAACAGGGAAAAAATGACAAATCTAATGTCTAAAATTCGTTTCCCCTTTTTCGCTGTGACACACTTACCAGAGACAACTTTCAGGAGAGAGATCACTGAACGCGCCCAGAAATCCTAAGACTACGTAGCCTCTTGATAATGACATCTATTTGCTGTGCTTGTGGAGCATTGCCTTTCAAACTCTGTTGAGCGAACAGCACTTTATGAAAATAGGCAGCTCTCCCGAGAGCACTCCAGCAAAGAGACAGAAAAGTAAGAGCCTTTCACACAACGGAGAAAGGCCTGTGTATTTCCTGCAGCCGAGCCAAAGTGAGAGAGCTTTGCAGGATTCGGTTTCACCCGGACACAATCACGATGAATTATTGTGGCAGGAATTGACAAGAAAAATAAAAAATAAAACGTACGAGAACTACACAGGTAGAAAATACTACTCAGACGTACCTTGTTGCCCCCAGTGACAAACTGTTTATAGTTCGATCTGGTGAACTGAGGGTGTACAGCTACCACCTAGGAAACAAAACACAAGGGACAGATTAGACCATCAGGAGCATTTTGAGTTTTCTTTATTGTATACTAGTGCAATGCCCATTGTAAACCTGCCTGTTTGGAATTAGGCTGTTTGTTTGGTCTGTGGTAATGCAGGTTTTGCGGCTTTCTTTCTGAAAATGTAAAAGTGACCTGCAGTAATTGAGCTGGGGCAAGTAAAGACCAGCTGCAGGAGTCAGTCCACAGATTGGTGTGATCGACAACGTCACTTACACTGATGAGTCCCAGGGGTTGTTACTACAGTGCACTGGTCGCCAGTCTATTCAAGGTTTTTTAATATTGAACCTATCACTGCTCCAAACCTCTCCGAATTTGACACTGCACTTCCTTGGGCCATTAACAACACACATGCAAACTGTGAAGCTGATAAAGTTAACCTTTTTTGAGATATGTATTCAGTGAAAACACAGATTTCTGGAATCATTGGACAGAGATAGGCAACACCAACAGTTACAGACTAAAACATGTACGCTTTCAATACAACTTACTTTGATGGGACAGTCGAAGTTCTCGTGGAAGCCCTCTCTTGTATAGAGGCCGAACACTTGAACCTGAAAAGCAGACAACAAAAACGGCAAGCTAAGGTGAATAACTCAAAATCTCTCCTTTAATTGCTGCCTCTGCAACTATCTGAGGCCAGCGGGGGGAAACTGTTGTCAGAACAGACTTTGATTGGCTCCTTACTTCTCCACTGGGTCACCAATTAGTGGACTAGTTGATACTTTGAACCCTGCAGGGTTTTAGAAACAGGGGTCCTAATCTTGGACTTGACCACAGCAAACTCTAATGTACCATTAGAGTATGTGACACCTCCTTTTTCTTTATCCGAGGCCCCAAAAAGAAGATTTTCTTTGAGTATGGGAATAATATAAAACTCAAATCCTATCTGCAATGCACCGATGATTGAGGATTAAGTTAGATTTCAAAGGATTAGCAGCCAGGTGAATTGGTTGAGGGCAAACAATTGCTGTAGCATTGATTTTAATTGTCTGCTCCACTTTTTGTGCGACAAGATCTTGTTCTTGCCACCAGCGCTGAAGTGTGCGTGTGCATATGTGTGTATGTGTGTGTGTAGGGGGCTGATATCAGAGAGCATATCTTGACTGTGAAATCCATGAAGGATGGTGGTAATGATGAGAAGAGACAAGATAACAGCAAGGTGGAGAACATGGAGAGGGTATCCATAGACGGCTGATGGCTGACTGACAGCTCAACGCATCTGAGTGCAATCCTTTCCCCTACTCTTCAAAATTGGTACAAGCTTTTTATAAATTCGTGCATCATGAAAAAAATATGGGTTCATGAGTAGATATGGTGGAGATAAAACTCCAGGTTAATGCTGCGACTGCAAAGGAAGTTTCTTCAAAAAATTCACGAGCAAACACCTCAAGTTCCACATCATTAGCATAAAGTTTGACGCTGATAAGGTGAGTTTTTATACGAATCTGGGGACGAATTATGGAAGATGAAAAACACTGATTGGTGATTCTTTGCTTAGGGGCCCAAGGATCAGTAACCAGCGGTGATGAGCGGAGAGATCTCACCTTCCCGTCCTCGGAGCAGATGCCCACATGCTCTCCACTTTCATCCAGACTGATCTGGTTGATCTTCACTGAACTCTGCAGAGACACAATATCATGGCATCAGTTTTTTTTTTCATTTGCACAGAGGAAGGCAAATATTCTCTGTGGCAGGCTGACATTTTACCCCACTAAATGAAATGCCAGTAAAAGTGAACGGCAAAAAAAAAGTTGTGCGTGTAATGGATGCACAGTCTCATACTTGTCAATGCACAGCGCATGGTATTAATACTAAGAAGGTTGTGAGTCCCTTTACTGCTGAGGCTTTTATATTTTAGACATGCATGAAACTACAGGGCTCTTTAGATAAAAGGATCAAATGGCATAAATTACAGTAAATGTTACTTAATAACCCTGAAACTCGGTGTAGACGAAAAGTGGAAAAGTTTTCTGAAGCATAGACTGTATATAAAGATGGACGGCATGACAGCTCCCAGAGAGCGAGGCCTGGTGGCAGTATAGGTCATAAACACTGCCTCCTCCATGTTAGTACATGGACATGAACAAGTGAAGATCTTTTTTTGGCAGCGCTCGTTTCCATAATATTACAACTCCTTTCTGAATAGTGGGAGGAAGTGGCGATGCATCCTCCATCTTTATATACAGTCCATGGTTTGATTTCTAAGGCTTATTAAATCCTTGTCCTTTTCTCTGAATGCTGACCAATTCATTGTGAATCTAAGCCACAAATCCATCAGCCAGGCCTCAGCGGTGCCTCCTCTATTTGGTGAAATGGCTTCCTTGTTTCCTTCAGGATGATTGATAACTGGCAGTGGATTCCTTAGGTGAGTAGCACTTAAAATCAATGTGCTCAGCAGGAACATTACAGTTAGAAGCACGAGTGAAGGTAGAGTAATGTAAAGCCCCTCCCTTGTTTTCAGCCAATGATGACTGAATTTAGATATGTATGTAAAAGTAAAAGAGTGGCACAAAATCAGACATTTGTTCAATCATTAGAACCTAAAGAATATCACCGTACTCACAATTTCAAACTTTTGAGTGACATTTCCTTGGATGTCCAGCAGGAAGACCTTTCCAAAATGTGTACCGAGGGCAAGAAACTGGAAAGGGATAAATATAATGTAAATTAAAGCAGGAGACACTTAAAACCAATTCAAGATGTAGGAGAAATCTTGAGCTGATGAAGGCTGCGGAGAAGGATAAAAAATATTTGCTGGAGCTGGAGCGACATGAGCCGAGTGGGGATTGGGAGGGCTTGGAGGCAAAACTGTGAAATTGCAGGGGTGGAAAAGCCCTATTTATTAAAGCAGACAGTGTGAAATGGCATTTTTTCTTCAAATTAAAGTGCTTAAACATAATAAATGCACTGTACATCTGACTTCTTCCCATGCAATGCAATCACCCGTCTGCTCTGCACACTGCCATTATTTCTACTGAGCAGCAACTGGTTTCTGTGTTTTGTGCTGCAGCAGAAGTGTGTGTGCGTGCAAATGTGTGTGTACGTGTGTGTCCACTGGGACAAAAAAATTATAGAAACTGGGGGCTTTTGGCATTAGATTAAGTGTGTGTTCTTCCACCCCAGCCCCTGCCCCAATGCCCTCCTCCTAATCCCCCTCCCTTCTCGACCAGCATGTGGATGTGCAGCGAGCCCACCATGCTTCAGTGCAGTCTATAATGAAATGCTTATATTTACAGGCACAGCTGAGCATGTCAGACAGAGCCCCTGCAATCTCCCCAAATAAAATAACCAAAAATAAATAAATAAAGGGTTCAACCTTGTGAGGCGGAGCGACTTTTAAAGGGATTTATCAGAATGGAATTGTTCAAATGAAATTCCGATTCAGACACTGAAAATATGAGGCAACATAAGGCAATCTGCGCTGTCGTTGGCTTAAAGGATGTGCGGCGTTTGCTGGTGGGGGGGGTGGCGGGGGCTGGTGTGACCACACAGGTAGCGGGACAACAGAGGGTACACAAGAGCAGCATTCCCAGGAAGAGAGACAGTCAGATCACATTTAGACTCTCAGCAGAGTAATGTGGCACGGTTTCTGTTTTGAGGTTATAAAACAGGAAAAAACAAACAGGGGTCGGGACCAAATCCACAAAGTAAAAATAAATGAATGAGAATCAATATTGGTTAATAAAACATCAGGTGAGGAGGAGACATAACTGTGTATGACTGTTGCCTGGCTCAGACGTGCATGTGTGCTGCCGGTGCCACGACGATTAACCATCTGGCTCAGAGTGGCCCTCTTAAAAAGAGCAGCGTTCAACAGTGGGAATAAAAAGATGAAAAGACAATGGTGCCTGGTGTATTTTGATGCACCTCCCTGAGAGGAAAAGCAGGGAGAGGTGAGAAAAGAATGGGCTGCCTTCACAGATCCAACAGAGGGGATGAAAACCAACTGTGAAGAGGACATGTCTCAAATGTGCACATAAACAATATATTTCCTCTTAAAGTGGATGGACTTGAAACTGAAATGACCTTGCGGGTGGTGAATTATAACCCGTACCTTGTCGTGGACGGTCATACAGCTGGCTGCATCCTTTTGGAGGATTTCGGTCACCCCATTGGAGAGCCTCTCATACTTCAGCTTGGGCTCCTCCTCGCTGTCCTCCTCCTGTTTGAGAAAGCAGACTCCTCAGATGGGCTCTCACTGTATCATTTTCTTAAAGGTATTCATTACAACAACAGTGTCCTCTCACAAAGGTTACGACTCACAATGCTATTTGAAAGCCGCAGACAGAAACCCCCCCTGCAAGAGACAAAATGTCCACTTCAACTTATTTAAGTATTGAGCTCTGTGACGGAGGTGACATGACTTCAGATGTTTCCTATAGAACTTTTAAAGTTATCCTGAGCTTGTGGTGCGACAGAGTGATGTGGGTCCATGTTTAGTTTTGTTTGAATGAGAACGTATGATAGTACGATATTATTTTTTGTAAATCTACGTTGTTTTTTCATCTGCAAAAACAATAAATCGACCAGGTTTTAAATATAACTTTTCTTTTTCCACAAGAAAACTTCACGAGCAACTTAAACTCCATCATCAAAACAAACATGTTTATATGATGCAGCAAAACAGTCAAAACAGAGCACAGGAAAAGTAATTATACAATTATTATTATTATATGCAAAATCACACCAAATTATTTTAAATTACTTAATGTTCAATGCAATTAATTGTGTTCCTCTGTACACCATACAAATTAGAGCATTAAATCTTAATACAAATATTTCACAATTATTAAAATAAATGTCAATAAATTTCAAATGATCCCTGCTTTTAGCTCTACTTGCCTTTACACACACACACACACACACATTTTGCTTATACATCCATAATGTCCACGACCACTGCTGCAGCTTCCGTGAAACAAAGATTCTTCAGCCAAAGAAATCAATCCTACATGTATGCTGACCTCTTCAAAGAAATTCATATCGAATATGGGTATATGCACAGAGACAAATTTCCATCACCTTGCGTGGAATGCAGCACAAAGTCATTTTCATATTGTTCCATGAAACAATTCATCTCCAGTGAAATTCAAGAATCTGGTCCTTTCATAAAACAAACTTAAGCTTTTCTCCAATGTTACACTGTTTTCCAGCGTGAGCCAACATTTGCGGCCAGTCACAGCCCGAATATTACTCATAATTCAGTTTATAACCAATGCTGCACAGTCTGTGGCTGCCCAGAGGGTGCATCAACTCAAAACATTGTCTGCCATAATGTGCTACTGGGCGAGAGGTGGGGGGGGGGGGACAATAGCGTGGAAAAAATGTTATTTTCAAAAACAATCCTTTCCCACTCAACAACGCCATATCTAGGCTATTTCCTGTGTATTCTGCTTGTGAGATTTCTGATGCGAGGGCATTGTCACGGGTTTCAAAGGCGTATCAAACAACAAAGACTAACTTCATCCCCTGAGAGAAACTACCAATTTTCTAACTTTTGCCATTTCGCTCTTGTAGCTCTGTCTTTTGTTTTGTCAACTACTGAGCTGGACTTTGTGTTGTTACCATATTTGCCATATTCTTTGCCTATTGGCATTTATGATGCAAAAGGCTGAACCAAGCCATCCATCAACATCAAGGATAACATTCTGCTTTCAAATACACACACATACACAGAGCCCACTAGTAAGAGACTTACATTCGGGATGGGAAAGGGGCTTGTTCCCTTCATTATTAAGGAAATAATGTATCATGCTGTCATGCACAGGTGACAAGGTGGTTGATAAATGAAAGGAAAACCTGAATTAATGAGTGGACGAATAAAACCGATGCAAGTATGAGATTCAAGGGTCACTGGCTGGTTTGATTTGATGTCAATCACATGTTTTTTCACAGTTGATTTCAACCCTAATAGGAGATTTTTGAGAAATGTCTTATGGGTTGGTCAATTTACTGACCGATGTTGTCCATCAGGAACATATCGGTGTGGCAATGAAGTGGGACTAATAAAAGATCTTGTATGATTTCTGGAACATTATGTCGAAAACTAATTAATAAATGGTGAAAAGACATTAATACATTAATCTCAACCGAAGAGAGAAGCTGCATGATTGCATGAACACATTTATTAGGTATTAAAATGTATTAATTGCCTAACTCTATTAGTTCCTATAGTAAATCAGATTATTTTGTTTCAGGGTTGCAGTGAGGAAGAAAATGGCCCATATGTCTGTTACTATAGTATTGGTTAAATGTAATTTGATGCCATTAGTTTGATTCACTGTACTCCAAAGTTAAACCCTGTATGGTTCAGTGGTTCTAAGATTAGGCATCGTAATACAACAAAGCAAAAACCCTCAATTTTATTACTGAAAGTCTGGATAATAAGCTAAATTAGGGAAGAGCATCCCTCTGACTCTCAAGAGCCGAAAATAACACAAATCATCATCCTGCTCATTTCTTCTATGAGCGACAGAGGCTAGTGACAGAGGTCGTCATTGTTTCCATCTAGTAAGACAGACCAGGTAACAGCAGCACAAGTAAGAAGAACACTACAGTATACTGCAGTATTCTGAGTATATAGTCCTCTGTTTGCAGCCACTCAGAGGACAAACACAATCCCCAAATCCCTGGTGCTTGTTTCTCTGTGAGTGTTTGTGTCCTTCAGAACCGATCACATTGTGCACAGACAGAAAACAGGATGTAGAAAATATCTTTTTTTATTTACAGGCCTGGAGTTTTATTTATTTTTTACTTTTTCCTCACCCTTAACTGTTTTGTGTGTTGCGGTGCAAGCGTCCGCTGCATCCTGTCCCTGATATTCCATTCTACTCTCTGCTTCCTTTAAAAGACAAACTCCCCTTCCTGCCAGGCTGATGTGTGAAGCTATATTTTATTTAGCCTACTTGTGGATCTCAGAAGCGCCAGCGTACTGAAGCATTTCCAAAGCTCAGTCATAATATTGATGGATCTGGGGGGCTATCTGTAATTTATGAGTGTTTGACACCTCTCAAAAACTGACAAAGATCCTTGCGGGATCCAGCTGGGTTGATAAAAGCTGGCTATGTATTACAGGCCTTTCAGCAGGCAGTGGGCTTTATTTGAGTTCAAACATCATCCATGCTTGACAGAACTATTCACACCCCCTGACATGGAGAATATGTTGCCGTTGATGCATTTATACATCGACATACTGGTGCAACTGCATGACATTTAAGGGTGCAATATTTCATGACTCCAAAAGAACTTCTTCTTTTTGCAGGACACAGACAGGAAGCACACAATGATCATTTCTTACCTCAGACTCATCTGTGAACTCCTCACTTGGTTTCCTGCCCTGAATACAGACACACATTTGAATTAACTTTAAACAACTGAACACCTGACATTATGAATCAAGTTAACAGACGTCACATTTGTGTTACACTTGGAAGTCAGTACATCTGAATTAAACTTTAACCCAAACAAATGGAGTGAAGATGGAGCATTGCTACTCATATTTAAGGAGAATACAGACCTCACCTTGAATTAAAGCCTTAATAACAAGCGAGTCGTAATGACAAACGATTGAACTGTTAGAAAAGAGTCTGAATAAAACAGCAGAGCAGCTGACACATCTCACAACTGGTCATTCGCATTAATTTCTGCAGCAATAGGGCTGGAAATCATCAACACTTAGCATGCTAACGCTAGCATGCTGCTCTTACCTCCTCCACTTCCGCCATTGTTTCTGATCGAGAAGCCTCGTATCCGAAGGGAAAGCGTTAAATGTCTCCGTGCATGTGTGTAACGTGCATGTTGTGGGTCCGTTACACGTGTTTAGCTTCACTTCACGTTAAAAACACACAATAAACAACAACGCGACGTCTGTTGTCGCAGCCTGCGCCCTGTCACAGGTTCAATCACGTGACTGCATCAACGCCGCGAAGCATTGTGGGTGTTGGAGTCTTTGCTGAGTGAGAGACGACGCCATCGGTTGATTGGAGTGATGGCGCTAAGAGCTAAGAACAGGTGAGGAACTTAAACACGTTTTCTACCTTTATATTTTAATTTTATTTAAAGTTTTCCTCCTCTTAAGTTAGTTTTTGTTCGTTTTTAACTTTTTCACAGTTTGTTTTTTTCACAGCTGTTCGTGTTTTAGACGTTTAAACGAGTCAACACTTTGCTTGCTTTTTTTTTCACTCTTACCAACAACCTACGTCGTCACATCTCTTCTTCACAGCAACTTCATTATAATAATATTAATAACTTTATTTGTACAGCACCTTTTATATAAGAAATGTAAGTTCACTACAGTACATCTATCAGCTACAGTTAGGCTACTTGTGTACTAAACTTTTACTGTATTTTACATATCAAAGTTGATATTACTGACACATAAGCATCCATAATAATACTGATTTTAATAAATAATATAATAAAACACTCACAGGGGAAAATGTGCTGCATAATGAGCAGTTGTACCATTAGTGATTTAAATACATTTCATATTTGCTGGTAATATTATAATTATATTTATTTAGGAAAGAAAATGGCAGTTGCTTTTAAGATGTTATTTTCAAACACTACCGCAGTGAAGTGTAATTAAGGCTTGTCACACTTTAACCATAAACCTTTTTATAAACAAGAAGAAAATGCAAACACATATTAATATATAGAGCTTTTTAAACGTAAAATATTAACAAAAATGTACATATCCTCTCCATTGTTTATTCTCTAAAACATAAGTTTTGTGTACATTAGGATAATATAATCACAGACAGTGATATGTCTGTAAAAGGCTCATATTGGCATATATTATTGTCAACCAGAGTATTTATACATTGTTATTAGATCATATGCAGAATTGCCTCTTAAAGGGTGTTAAATGTTATATTTATTTTATATTACTGGGTTATACTGATGCATGAACAACCGTGCAGCACTTTAATGTGGCAGCAGGTGGAATCATTTCTGACAGGGCGTCATATTAGTTCTAACTGATCATGTTATGTCTGCGAAATCCGCAAAGTTACTTGTGAAGCTGTCAGATAAATATTCACCTCTATTATGTAAAGTGGTAGACATGTAAAGTAGAAGAAAATGCAACTGCTATCTTTTAATGATACAGTGCAGTATTTCAACAAATGTGTAATTTCTGTCACAGCACCTGAGCAAACAAAACACTTCTGCATTGGCTGATGAAAAAATATTACATTGGTTATAATGTCAGGGGGAAAGATCAAACCCTTAAAATCCTTTTGGTTTATTTTTTTATTTTCCAGACATTCCCAAACATGGAGGCCAATGAATCCCTGTGATACTGGTGAACTCTCCCTGTCCCTCCTCTCTCTGCTGACAGCTGCTCGCCAGCGTCCAGATGAATGCCAAAGGTAAGATTCGCCTCTTCTTTATTGAGATTGTCTCACACCCCCATCTTGCCTCATCCATCCTCAGGAGAATCCTAATGCACTGATACCAAGGGGGAATAATTTTTTTTTTCTTTACAATCTACTTAGCAATGATTTATTGATTGTGGCTTCCACCCTCACAGAGAATTACGGATCCTTTTTGGGAAATCAGATTTTCACACCTTTCATGAATGTGTATGTGGCGCAGGTCTCCAGAGACGGCGTGAGGGGAAACTGACTTTGAGGAGCAGTGGTGTGTGAATCTCTGTGGTGTCACTCCTCTGCCAATGGTATGCCCAATGAATGGCACCGTGATTCTCTATTGCTCTCCCCAATCCTCTCTATAGTTGTGCATTATTTATCTGTTGATAAATACATTGTGTGAGCTCGATGTTAATACGTTTTCATTCCCTTTCAAACCCTTAAAACGCACACTTCGCTCCCTCTCATATCATAAGCATGCAGGAGACCCTCTGCGTTATGAGCATTTCATAGGAAAATAATAAAAACAACTTGCCCTCATAGGAGGAGTCAGATTAGTGCACTGAAAGCTTTGATGCTCCAGAATGTCAGCTCTGTGGATCGATCTCGCAGAAAACACACACACACACACACACCTGACCAATCAGAGGCGTCTATCTGTTGTGGACCTGCTGGGCACCGTGGTTTACAAGCTTCAAAGAGCTCCTTTTAATACACTGCTTTGATAGCACCCAGCCTTCACTGACCCACCGACCAGCCATTGGGGAGCGTTTTGGCTTCAGTGGAGTAGAGCGGGATAACTGTTGATCATATTAATGAGTGTGGAGAAAAAATATCACTTCAAGTCTTTATACCACTGGCCTGCTACTCCTACAGAGGGTATGCAGAAGAGTTATGTTGTCTGATGATTTTACATATACAATTATACAAACCCACTAAAATTAATCTGTAAAATGCAATAGGTTTGTGTTATTGTATTTGCCAGGAATACTTAATAGGAGAACACATTTCACTCTTAATTTAGCATTAGTGAATAGTCACTGAAATACATGGAAATCCTAAAATGATTTGATGGAGGAACAGTTTGGTTAATAACCCTAAGGGGGAGACAAATCATCATCTACTGTACTACGTTGCCCACAATGGGTTATTTTATTTCTTCTCACTCTAGCAATGGAAACAAATTTCATCAGACTTTTCCATTTGTCAGTATCTCCGTCCTTGCATAGCTCAGGTCATTACAATTGCATTACAAGGATTTCTAACCCATGAGGTACCAGCAGAAAAACATGAGCTACTGACAGTATGAATTTATATGAGTTTAACTCTCCAGGTCACTTAGATCACTGATAATGGATTCATAACAAGTAGGTTGATTGCAGAAGACAGATGATTTATGGCTAGAAATACTTTGGAATACTTGGAATATTTGTTAGCTCATGAAGTCACGGTAACAGAAGCAAAGATGTTGTGTCAGTAATACATGACATTAATGACATTATGTCTTAAGAGTGTAGTCTGATGGATATAAGATAGTCAGGACTTTAATAAATCTCTATCTCGATCTGTTTTATTGTGGTTTAGGAGTACAGGTGTGCTGTGGAGGTCGTGGCATGCAATTGGCACAGGGCAGGGAACATCCAGGACAAATGATCAGGAGCCCATCGGCTACTGTCTTAAGAGTATAAGCCTCAGTGTAGACAGCGGATATCCGGACCAAGACTCTATCTTCCATTCCCAGTACACTGTTTACAGTCCGAGTCGAACGTTTCTCCACACAAACCACAAACTGCTATACTTTAAGTTGGTGTTTATAGGCACAGATTTTATTTCTCATTTCTACATCTATCTACATATGAATGCAGATTGCATTGCATTTTGGTCAATGTTACCCACCTCTCCACATGATTTGTTTACCTGCATGCAGGCAACCGACGCCTGCTCAAACTCTGTTTATAGAGATACGTTTTGAATAAGTGTATTTCTCACAATTAGCTTTCAAGTGTACTTCAATAGTACACTGACTTCCAAACATCTAAGTATGTTACAGCATAGTAAATTCTCCGCAATCCATGCTGAATTCTGCTTTAAATATGAGAGATTATTGTGAATACTGTAAAACCATTCCAACAATTATGATGAGTACTGATCATATTTTTCTTTGTAGAGGAGTCTTGAGTGTTGGAGTGGAGCGTGCCGGTTACAGGCTGAAACCCCTCACCGTCGCAGTGGGACGGCTTTGGTAAGACCACTAGCTATTAGCATGGATATCTGATGACACTCGGGACTCTCTGCTAACCACTGATTCTCCTCCTGCCACCGGTGGTGTTTGGTGAACGGAGGGTGGATGGGGGGGGTGAGATCAAGTGCTTTTTCTTGTTTCTGCAACCTGTTCTCTGGAGCTGTGGCCAGACTGAGTGAACAGAGAAGGAACAAGACAAATCTTCTTCCCTCATGTCTGCCCCCCCACACACCCGTCATATTCCCCAACTCACATTAGCGCTTTAATCAGGGGTCCGAGGCCGACTTTAAAAAGTGAAGATAATCCGTTTAACAGCCACTGCTTGGATCCAGTAATCTAATTTCTTATGGTAATTCTTAAAATACCCCCTTTTTATTGCCGATTTTTACAATAACATTACAGTTATCCCATTAGGTGTAATTATATTACTGCATGAGTTTAAATTAATAAACACACCCAATTTGGTGGCGTGATTGCAAATGGGCAAAGCCAGCTGTTTGGAAATGAAGTAATTAACAGCTGCGTGAGATGGTGAGAGATCTGTTGCCCCCTTATCCTCAAGCCTCAGAGGCCAGGGGAAGATTAGAGCTCTGATCTCATTCCCAGCACTTGTTTGGAGTCTGTCAGGAAGAGAAATGCCAGCATTAGAGAGGTACCGCCACACTCCTGATATGATGAAATAAGGAGAAAAGGGGAAAGCAAAAAAAGATGGAGGGATGGACAGAAAGGACCGTGCCCTCCTCTGAAGTGTCAGGAGCTTGTTTATTCTATTTTTCATTGTAGCTGCTGGGGCAAAGATTCCCATTTTTCCTTTATTTTTTCCCCCCACCTCCAAACAAAAAAACCACCACTCTCATTTTTTATAGGTCTTGCAAACTCTCATGCCCCAGTGAAAATTACATTGTGAAACGGCAGGAATTTCAGGGTTGCCTGTGCTCTCCGCTGTCCCTCTGAGCTTTCAAACAGTCAACAGACTGTGAAGAATAAATAATAAAAAACTATTGATTATTTTGATGACTGCAAGATTCAATTAGGTATTAATTTTGCCCTCCAGTGGACCTATCAAGCAACTCAAAGGAGAGGAGGCAGGCGGTGGGGGTGGACCCAAATGCATGCAGAGTGTGGCCAGGCTCAGACAGAGGGGAAAATGTGTTTACCTCGGCGGGCAGAGAGGTGCATTGATGCGCAGTGTCCCACATTTAAGTGCTCCACAAATGAAGCCCTGATGACTAGTGACATTGTTACCGGGGATATGAGTATTGACCAGCCGGCTCCCGTTTTTAACGACAGCTTAAACTATTTCTATTGATTAACATTTTCATAGATTATCATGTGTCATATCAAAAAGGCTGATTCCTGTGATGAGCACATTAAAAAGGCCCCTCTGGGCAGGAACTCATCGACCACCCTGATAGAATCGCGTGTGTGGGTTTGTGTATTTGTGGGGTATTGATGGTTGCAGGGGTAACACACCCTCCTTTTTCCTCTGTGCGGCCCATATGTGCTGGTCACCCGTCCTTTGCCGAGACATATTTAGGTTGGACTTGATTCATAAATAAGGAAGAGGGCCATGGTCCCTGCTGCTGCTGTGTGTCTGTGTCTCGGAGCCCGAGGTGGGGTGAACACTGTCTGAGGAGCTCTCCAGTCACAAGACACAAGGGGGAAGAGACAGAGGGAGGGAAAGAGAGATTGAACGTGTGTGAGACGGAGAGAGAGCGGGAGGGAGGAGGTGACATTTCCTGTACTTGTCCTAGGAAGCAACCTCAGGCTTGAACCTGTGGTGGCCATTCAGATACATGCAGGGTGAGGAGGCTGCTTCTGGTTCAGTATAAAGCTGGATGTACTAGCAGGTCTCTGGACTGTGGTGGTATGTTTTAGCTGCTGTTTGACTGACTTCAACATTTGGACTTTCTGAAAACTATTTTTCCTTCTCTTTTCTTCAGGAGCTTTCTTTAGGTAAGAGCAGATTTTCCTTTGGCTTTTGAGAAACTTCCCGTTTAGTGTTTGGAAAACAAAAAGCCTGTGTACTGTATTTTATTCATTGTGTTCAAGTTGTGGCTCTTCTTAGAGATAAAACAATTCAACAAAGGCATTTAAACCTACAGGGTCATTTATAAAAACATGCTTTTTTTTGTATTTTAAATGTACACATTTTCTGAACTTTTCTGAATTTATTTTCTTCCAAGAAGCTCAGACAGACAATTCTCTAATCACTTTATGTAGTTGCTGTTTTATTCTTGTTTCTATGTGTGGAAAAAATGAAAATAATTGGGAGCAAAATTTGGGAACATCAATGACTTCATCTCTTGTTTAAATCAGGCCTTAAGTTCACGTTGCATCACGCGTTGATGCAAGATGTCACCGTTAATCACACTTTGTGTCCCCAGCTATGTGAAAATTGATATAATCGCTGGTGTATATTCTTTGCTCATATCTCCCTTTTAAGATGTAGAATTAGATTGATTTGGTTTGTTTAATCGACACGCAGCCCAGGACCTCTTTGTAGACCGCTGTCAGCTTAGTGTTTGCTGGAGATGAGGCACATGTCAGGTAGTAATGAGCCCTTGGAGATGGATGTATCACCGTTTTAGGACTACAGGGTATAATGGTGAAGCCACGCGATCTGTAACAGTTCTTCACCAGGCAGCAGCCGGCAGTATCAGCGGGGTAGCACCAGCCTCAGATAAAAGAGAGAGCAGGAGAGGGAGGGAGCAGGAGAGAGAGGGAGAGTGATGAGTGAGCGATAGAGAGGAGAAGCTGGGTGTAGAGAGGGAGAGAGAGAGAGAGTGAGTGGAGACACAGAGAAGGAGCCGGTGAGGGTGAGACGCCGAAGCAGATCTAACCAGCGGTGTTTTCTCTTTTTTTTTCTCCTCCCTTGTTTCCCACCTGGGCTCCCAGCTCCCTCCAGGATCCGATGATTACAGGGCAGCTGAGCAAGCCGCTGCTCTCCCTGCGCAGCAACATGAGCGCGGCAGAACTCCGGGCGGACGACAAAGCGGCCACCCCAGACAGCGAGCTGAACGACGAGCCCCTGCTCCTGCCCTCCGAGGCCACGGACAGAGAGGGCACTCCCAACAAGCTCTACGGTAAGTCGGCTTCCACCTTCCGTCCGTCTCCTGCTCCTTTGCAAAAGCTGCTTGATGAGGTCTGGCTCAGGCAGAAGCCAGGGGAAAGCTGAAGGCTTCCAGTGCTGGGACAGGTGTTAGCAGCATCAGACAACAAACTAAGTTTAAGTTCAGTGAGCAAGTGAGTGTTGGGCTCTTGTAGTTAGTTAAGAAATTGTATTATAAGTCGTTTTTGTATCTTAAGATGTTTTGTGCATCATCTAGAGGACTGTCTCTGTCAGATAAAAGTGTGTTGACTTTACAAGAGATAACCAAACTGCAGAAATCTTCTTAATGAAATTCTGTGCATATATATTACACTGATTTAAATACCACTATTAATAAGTATCAGTGCATCAAGTTGGTTTCGTCTCACTATGACTTTCCTTAAGATAAAATCTTTAAAAAAGTTTAACTGACCTGTAAAGATACAATTTTATGTGTCAGTATATTTTATCTCAAACCCACAACCATTGCCCTGCAGATTTTTGGGGAAATATGCACTAAAATAGAAATAGATACATTGTTAAATCTGCTATTTAAACATTGATAAAATTGAAAGTAAGCTATAGAGATAAATAACAACTTAATTCTCTGATAAATTAGACCCTCAACTTGACAGAAAATAAATGTATCATCGGTACATCACATCTAATGTTATTGTTTCTAGATTAATGTTGCGTTTTCTGTTTTTAAATATTCACTTCATTCAATTATTTTTAATATTTTGGTTTCTTCACTCGCAAATCATCTTCAAAATTAGCCATTTTCTACATCAGCATGCCTCATTATTTTTTCACTTTATCTCATTAACTGAGTGTTCACACTCTATTTTGGTTGTGTCTATAGAGGAGTGTGTTTACTTTTTCTTATCATGAGCTGCTTCAGTCATGGACTAATTGAATCACTGTGCCTCCTTATGAACCGATGAGCATAATGATATAAATTACCATTTAGCACATTTTCAAATTATTCACTGTAATGAGAAAGCTAATGTAGCCTTAAATCTCCTGTAGTCCCAGCTTGATTTCATTAGAGAGACTTTAACATAATTTAATTAAGAAATTATTACAAACCAAATATATGTGTAGTTATATTATTAAATTGTAATTTCCAGTAACAGCAGATTTTAGGGATCAGTTATTTTAGAGAGATGGAAGATTTTAAATGTAATATATATATATATTTTATTTCAAGGAAATTACATGCTCCCATCTTTCATTCCCTTAGCAAATTATTTTAGTTCGGTTAATTTCAGTCAAAGTTTTGTTAGAGGACTGTTCAGGACTGTATAAAGAAATTTACATATTTTCATAATTTTAACTTTTTGTCAATTTTATTTATTATTATATTATTTTATAGTGATGCTGAATGCGCAATGAAACAAATCATTTCTTCCATGGCTTTAGATGTTGGTTTTGAATAATTTTACAAACTATTGTTTCCTCTTGTGTCTGTTTTTCCATTTCTGAAATTTATAGTGTGCGCGTGTATGTGCGTGTGTGTACATGCATGCTTCAGTGCATTTGTGTGTGAGAGATTTTGGCATGTAATTGATTTATGGCTTGCTATGGATTTCTACTGCTCAGAGTGAATATTTATCTTTTTAAAAATTATTTTAATAAGAGATGCTGATGGAATATCAGTATTTATAAATTTCTATCTGACACTTTCAGTATATTTTCGTGTGTGTGCCTGTATATATGTGTGTATTTCCTGGGAAGTGGCAGGGAGTATAGTATAATAGTGCCAATGAAAGAAAAAAGTGCCAATGGACTCAGCTTGCCAAGCATTTGCGAACAAAATAAAAAAAGAATTTGGAGGAGGGACAGCCAAACATTACTCTCAAACCTAATCAGTGAGAGTTCAGCTGTCTTTTAAATCCTTATTTAAAGAATAACCTGAAGCTAGAGGCTTCTAAACAAGGACTGGCTCCTGCAGGATCTGTCTCAAAAGCATTGCAATTTGGTTTAATAAGCATCAAGACTCTCCCTCTTTCTTCCTCTCTGATCAGACTCTGACGACTCCCCTGCTTCTCTATTGATTGCATCTTGCTTCTTTTTCCCTTGTGCACGTTCACTTATATATGCTTTGACTATTTATTTATATTTGAAGACACCTTTTGATGATGATAAATATGCAAGTAATTTATAATTTCTAAAACATATTTGTGTAACCATAAGGTGAAGTAGTTTTTCTGCCCATTTTCCACCTGCTGATGGCTCTTGTCAGACTGCATGTGACTGTACAGAGCTGCTTCAGTGAAAGTTGTGAATTCTTTAGGGGATGGTTTCTCTTTGCCCGGTGGCACAGCCCACAGCAGTAGGTTTGGTTTGGGGAACCGTTGCCAAATGACCTGTCAGAAGAGAGAGAGGCAGGGACCCGTGAGGAGACATGGCACGGTCGTGTCTTCTGCTGGGAGAGATAGAGAGGAAGAGTGAGTGGGAGAAGGTTGTTTGAAGAAGAGGCTCTTAGAATATTTTGGTACTTTTACCTGAAATTCTGAGAGAATAGCCAAAAAGTTACGGTGATGGTGACACCTAGTTTAGGGCGATCATGACTGGTCTATTTTGTTTTATATTTAGTTGAAGTTTGAGTTAAAGTTTAGGAGATTTTTACGCTTCTTAGTGGTGTTGATGGATTATATCACCCTTTGAGTCAGGTGTATGAATCCCATCCAAAACCAATTGAGTGTGAAAGATGTGGCCTGAAGGTAAAAGCTACAGTTTTCTGAAAAGCTGACATTTTGAAAACAGTAAGAACTAATGTATACTAGGGTATTTAACCATTTTAATAACAAGTAAACAATGATTTGATATTTTGATTATTTCAGTTAATTTTGCTTATTTTTGGGTTTTGCATTAAACTTGTTGTTGCACGAGAGATTCTTAGTTTTGCGATGGGTTTTATGAACGTCAACGATCCTGAACTGAGCCTTTAAACTAGGCCTTTGATTATTCAGTGGCTTTCTGTACAAAGCAGAAGTCACAATATTAAGATTGTTCCTCTTTACATGCACTGCAGTGAAGAGCAAGACCTGAAGGTTTGCATTTGATCCCTCAGATTTCGTCTGCGTCGCCTTTTGCAAAAATCTCTCAGACGGAATGCTCCAATGTCATGATTGACAGACGTGCTTATCACAGAGTAACAGTTACAAGGAATGCAAATCATGTTCAGACTTAATTTGCTCCTGTAGAATTTGAGTATTCCTGTCGTTATTAAAAATAAACGTGTGCATGTGGTTGTGAATTGACACAAAAGACGCATGAATACAGTGTGGTCATAACACAGCTTCTTGAAAGTCTTCTACTGACAAAAACCTCCAGCTGCTGAAGAGTTATAGACGTTATACAGCTGTATGGTGTCTTTATTCAGGGGGGTGGGGGATTCTTTGACAACAGGTGTGATAAATCTACCATGGTGTATTATCTGGCAGTTGAAATCTATGTCTGACAATAAATGGTACCATTAGATGTGTCGTATATACACCGTTTGTGTTTTCATATTCAATGAACCCACAACAACTTTTTTTTGCAGGCCTGAAGTATAATTTTAGCTTTAGTGCCTGAACACCGTCTACGAGTTGGTGCAAGTACGAGAAGAAGTCGGGAGACAATGACAGTAGCGGTCATGTTTGTCTACAGTAAACTGTCCACCTTCTACACCCATCACATGCTTACTGCCGTGGTGAAAGGGTCGTTCTCCTCCTAAAAGCTTGCCTGTGCAAATAGTCTTCCACTTCACCTAACAGGGGCTACAAGGCACCACAAACATCCTGCCGCCTTGTATTTATTCCAAGTAGAAGTGGACATTAGGTGGGAAAGCTGTGGTTAGTAGGGCAAGCAATTTTTTTTCCAGCGGACGAGATGGTGTTGGAAGCGTACAGTTTCTGTCTTCTCTTCTCAAGCAAATCTCCCCCTTTCAGACATCAACAGACAAGATAATAAGACACTCAGAGCACAATTCCGTATTATATTCAGCAACCAAAGGCTCATCTCTTGTCAGTTTGCATTTACTCTTCCAAGGATGTGACGCTTCTATCATCATGCTGTCAAAGAGAGCCCGGCTGGAACGACAGGAGCACTCATTTCTTACACTTACTGTCTACATGAAATGGTCTGCACTTATACGGATCCTGCCAAAATGGTGGAACATTTTCAGAAAGGTCACCTAGAGACCCCCCCTCCCCAAAAGAACAAAATGAATCTTTAATTGATTCCTGGTATTGGTGGTCATTCACAACTAGAAGTCCAACCTGAATGCACATGTGTTGCACGGCTGTAACTCACTTTCAGTTTTTTACAAGCTTATTAGGCTTCACTTAGAATGAGATCATCCATTGGATTAGTAAAATGAATTAAAGTCAACATTTCACCGACATAGGACAGTGTTTATGATGAAGAGTACTTAGACTTGTATCATTAGAAAGGTTGCACTACATGTACTTAAATGTATAAGTTTGAACATTTTTACAAGACAGTTGTTTCATCAACATTCTTATGTTTAGTATTTGTAGTAAGTGGTAACTCGTCAACAGTGGTGAGACAGTTTTCAGGAATAACTGGAAAACACACAAAAAACTTATTTCTCTCTCTTTGTTAAGCTTCAAAGTTTAAGGGGAATTCAGGTATTTTTCTAGCTGGTCCTGCTGTTTAAAATGTGGGTGTATGCATGAATGATACTTAATAAACGTTTGGAATCGTCTCCTATGAACTATGTTCACCAATAAAAGGCTCAAACTGTTATCCAGCAGCTTGGTTTACATTTTATATTTACATAATCCAGTTTGACTTTGATTGACCTGGTTGGATGCTATTAATGAAAATCATATAGTGATAATTATGATTATTGCCTAACCTTAATTCCTCATATATTAACTACGTAATGTATACTCAATATTATTTATATATAATGTGGGTAGGGAACAAAACTGATGCGTTTCGTGCAGGATTCTCTTTTGCACTTATTTCCACGACACACAATGAGAAACGCACACACATGGCTGGAGGCATGAGTTCTTATTATTTTTGTGTAATCAGCTTAGTGAGCTGGATACATGGTGGGACCGGCTGCTTGCTGATGCAAAGAGCCTCGTAATGTTGTGCGCTGAGGTTAAGTAATAAGTGGCGCAAACCCAGTGCTGAATTGGCCTTGCTGAGTAAATAAGTAGGGGATAAAGGAGAGTGAGGGGAAACAGGTCTGTCCGCAGGAGGTGGATCTCATTATGGGGATTTCTGCTGGCTGAAAAAACTTGAAAACCAGCTTAATGCATGCCTGTAAAGCAGGTGTAATACGCTGGCTAATGTGCCCACTGTGGCCCCGGCGACAGCAACACAAACAGAATCACCACTTGGCATGAAGGACAGGGAGGGAACATGAGGCAGACTGCTTATTTTCACCAGCAGCTTAAGGTCGTCAGGTTTCACACAAGCTTTGTTATGCAGAAATGACTTTGAGCAACAAGTTCAACTTCTATGTAGCTGACAATGTCATTCTGTTTTTATATGTAGAGTTAAAAAGATTATATTTGCCTTGACTAGGACGTATTCCAAGAAAAAGCACACACACACAAGTTGTGTAGGTAGAAAGCTGTGGAGAAAATAAATTGAATTTCGATGTGCATTTACTTAAGTTATACACTTTCTTTAAGTTGGGAAATCATTTTCAGAAAAAAAAGCGCATGTTGTGTAGTATCCGCTCCATAACCAATATCAATAAGCCTTTCATGTAGAGCTAACAAAGAGGCATCACATCTCCTGGCACAGACACGGTTGGTGTTGTTGAGATGTAATTGAAGCTGCTGGGGTCACATTTTCGGAATAGAAATTACATTCTTGTCTTTGACTTGTGTGGCGTGAACCAGAGATGCATCCCACAGCCCTTGTGTCCTTCACAAGCCTTTATTATTTATAACACTCGCTCTTTGAGCAATGACCAGTACTAATGCATAACCTTCTGTCCTTCTGGCTGATTCGCTTCCTTTGAAACCAAAGATTGAGGCAGGAGAAGTGGGTGTGTGGTGGATGAGGCAGGGGTGTGGGCGGGCGAAAGGGGGGGTGCTAGTATAGGGCAGTGGAGATCCAGGCTATCGAGAAGTTATTATGTTTTTTTCCCTTTATATCTGAGGATGTGGAATAACACTGTGATGCTTCTTTTCTCCAGAACAGAGTTATGGGCTTCAAAGCAATACTATTTCCTGATGTCCCTCCTTCCACTATTTGTCTGCTCCACCAGAATAATGTGCTGGGAGGGGAGGAGAGGGGGAGGACAGGGTGGTGTGTCTTTTAGCTACATGATGATTTGCTTGTTTCCACCTGTACCCACTCAGTTCTGTAAACATCAGCGCTACAGTGGCATACAGTAACTACCACAGGACTTTCTCCAGATAAGCTCATTTCTAGGTAAAGTCCGTTTAGCTCGGGTTCAGTGGGGGTGAGAGATACTCTTGCACAGCCCGTATCACCTGATGTTATCCTATAGTGATTGAGCCTGTGCTGCGGCGCTGCTGTGATCCATTGTTATTATACCTCCATGACAGAAGGAGCGGGTGAGGAGGAGGGGGGGGGGGCGCGGAGGTTTCGAGGGGCAAGGGGTAGAAAGTGGGACATAGACAGCATTAGTGCCGGATAGCCTGGGGGGCCCAGGCTGATGTGTCAGGCATGACATGTGGGTGTCTAGCCCCCCCCACGCATACACACTCACACACATACTGGAACATACACACTGTGTTCTGTGCTGCCCTCACACCCCACTGGCTCCTTCTAAATGTCCTGCAGTTGACCAGATGCAAAGTAAGATGGACAGATATTTAGAAATTATGCTGTTTTAGTTTGAAGATGCAGATATTTTAAATTTAATAAAAATGACAGGAAATAGTGAAACACGCCCTGTCAGACCTTATTTGGTTTGTACAAGCTTTTTATACACGTTGATACATTTCATATTTGTTTTGTATTCAGTGATTCTTTGCATGACGAAGTGAGCTTGTTTTAATATTAACACATTAACACATGTTCTCCTCATAGGAAAAAAGGCTTACAATAAAACTTACATGACCCCTTTTAAAATACCATAACTTACAAACAGAAGTAAAACATGTCGAAATGTTCCTCTTTTTAAAAAAAAAAAAAAATGAAACACCAGTTTTACCAGAAAAAAAACTGCAACCAACAATAGAAACTTGACTCAGCTACAGAGGAATGCATATGGTTTTAAAAGGCTACAGATTGTAGGTTTGCCAAACACTGAATCAGAGAGTGTGTGTGTGTGTGTGGCTAGGAGTAAACAAACACACATGCGCAGATTGATTTACAGGCCCGTCATTCCCACTGAAAATTGTCTGTAGCCACAGAGCGTCGTTATTCATCAGTGTCCACAGCGTGAGCACCAGGAGTCTATTTGGGTTCAGGGACACCGTCAGTGTGGAGTTCCTCTTTGCCAGGTGGAAGTTTCATAAAGTGACATTTCTTCAATTTACCAAATTTGTTGGACCGTTTTCAACTAGAATTAAAAATATTAAATTCTCTTTTTTTTAAACATTAAAAGCAGCAGATACTAACATTTTAGAAGCTTTAGCTTTATTGCTGAATAATTGACAGTAGTTCTGTAAATTGGTTTTCTAAATGTTGTCATGTAATTTTCTATTAGAGGATATTGTGGAATATGAACTTGTCCTTCTGTCTTTGCAATAGGTCTGCAAGTCAATAAAAAATATAAATGTTCTACTGTTCTGCAGATGATTTCCTCAATTAATACTTTAATTGTTGAAATAAATATATATATAATTATTTCCCAAAGTCCGGGTTCAAATTTCTTCTTTTGTGCTGAGTAACAGTCCAAAGTCACAAAATTTTACTTAATCTGATTTAAAGCTGAAAAAAAGTAGTTATTCATATTTATATTTTATTCTATTTCAATTGTTTTCAGCTCTAATCATAACAGCTTTATGTTTATACGGAGGCAAAGTAGAGAGGTGTGCTAGAGGGAGGGACAGGCCTTTCTTCAGCTCAGGGTTGCAGGGTGCAGGCAGCAGAATCCTATTTACAGCAAATATCATTTAAGAGCAGGAACAATAGTGAACCGAGCTCCTCCTAAAAGGCTTACAGCGCTCTAAAAGTAGTCTTCATCCCAGCGTCCCCCTTCTCTGATGGCCATAAAAGGATGAAGAATAATTTGGATTATTATTTACCTCTTTCCACCCTGAGCTAATCAGGTTGACATTGCTTTGGGAATGAGGAGGATGCTCCGTAACAGATGTGCTCGTGTGCAAAGTGTCCCAAGTCCCCCGTGAGGATGCAACACAAAGCCCTTTTCTCTCCTCCTTTCCTTCCCTCCTCCTCCTCTTCACTTCTCCACCGTCCTCTCTCCATCACACCATCTCTCCTTCTTGACCTTTGAAATGAGCATTGCCTCTTCTCACCAATTTACCTCCCTCTGGTCCCTCTTGTGCTTCTGCCGCTTCCATCTCCACTCCAGCATCAAGGGAGCGACAGGTAAGAGCTGGAGCGGAGCACTCTCATGTCAGAGAGCCTTTTGGTGAAGACCTGTGGCCACGAGTGAGAGCATAAGTGTCGGAGCACAGGGCCCTTTACTGCTTTAAGCATTTTTTGCATGCAGATTATCCATCCACCCATTCACCAGAACCTGTTGGGACTTACTTGTGCAGTGTGCTATTTTATGTTGTTTACATTTAAAGCCTTTCTGTGGAGACATCTATTACTCCGTGGCATCCATTTCCTCTCAGCTTGTCCTTCTTCTGTCCTTCTCTTCCTCTGCCCCTCTTAGCAATCACCTCAGAAACATTCGGAGAAAGAACTGCTGAGGTGTAAAATCCTTTCTCTTCGGCACACTCCACGGCACCTACTTCTCTGTAATTCCTTAACTCTACAATTCCACTTTGTGCCAGAATAATGAATGACAGAGATCTTTTCCCCTCCCTTCCCTCTGAGGTCTACACCCCCGAGCATGAGGAAGCAGGCTTAATGCCGGAGGCCCAGAGAGGTGATGGTGCCCTCTTCTCCCTCTTGCCCCAGCGCTGAGCTCTTAATTAAGGAAATGACAGCTCTCCGAGCAGCAGCAGTGGCCATAATGTAGCTAATAGTGTTACAGGCGGCCACTCAAAAGTCGGTCTCTGGCGATTTTCTATCCCCACAAACACTATTGACCTATTCCTAGCAGCTTCTCCACCCCAGCCTCTAAACAGAGTATTACTTCCCTGTGGGCCCAGAGGGAGCCATCTAACTAAGAGCACCTGGAGTTATTGGCAGCAGATTATGCCCTGTGTTATTGTTGAGGGCTTTGGTGGGAGTAATGAAACACTGAGCTAAATCACTGGTGATTTTGACTCCCTTGCATTCTACAAGGAGTTAAGTAAATCACTATAAACCCCACACTGTATATGATAGGCTGCACACTGTGTGGACTTTATTCCAGGCTTCTTTAAATGGAGAAATGAAAGTTAGATCATCTGTCGCACTCCCGGTTTGCCTCTCGCAGCTCTTTCTGCAATGCCACATAAACTTTACAAGTGGTGTGAACAAAATCAATGGTCAAACAATCTGGGACAGTTGGTTGTGTATTGATGGAATTAAAGCGTCTGTATGATGTGGATTTTTGTTTATCTGGGTCTGTTCTGTTCTGCTCCAGCAGCGTACACAACCCCGTCCGGCATCAACACTTTTTATCAGCCGCACAACACAACGCAGAATCTGTGATGAAAATAATATTGTTTAGCATGGTTTTGCACTGCAATTACCACAACCGTGCTAAATCCACTCAGAATGAAGAATAAGAATATGATGAACTCATACTCTCCACTTTAGTTAAACATGAAATTATTTGACAATGGATTACATTTCAGCGGCAAAGTGATTGACAACATCTCAATAGCAAACACATGCACTCAGCCAGACATTTTCAAAAGGACCATTATGAAAATGGAAGGGGGGGGGGGGTTGGCTGTTCATTCTGAAACGGCTGAATCGTTGCCAGGCCTCTCTCGCACATCTGACAACTTACATAATGCATTTCCACTAAAATAGCTTAAGTGTTAAAGCTTCTTTTATGGGCAAAAATTGATTCATAAATGCATTGAGGCGAAAGCTAACACGAACACAAAGCTTTCAATAACACCCATTTTGCTCAGACTGTCAATGTAAGAAGCGGTTGCATTAGACAAGGTGGCATGCTGATTGCTTTATGAAATCCAGGCTAATTGTTTTGTGGTGCAGTCCTTGGGGCACCCTGCATTAAGACAGGCCGAATGAAGTCAAATAAATATAGCTCTTTGCCCCCCCCCCTGCCTTGATAAACACACACACACTCACACAAAGCGCAGAGAGGTCCTCTCAGCCTTGTGTGGCATTGAAAGTCGCTCTCCAGTGGCCACTTTGTTGATCAATGAAAGAGAATTTATATAGTGGTGGATATTGGCAATATTTCCGTGACATAAGTCACTTTGAATTGCACCCTGTGCCCTGTGATACATGTGATTACTTCACTTACATTGACAATTATTTCCACTGTCAGTATTCATGTCGCCCTCAGCAGGGCAGTCGGACTCGAGACGCGATTCATTTAATTAAACTGATCATCTTTCTTCAAGTCAGGGCCGTGGAAAACGTATTAAATGTGAGTACGTTTTAGGGCTAAAGAGTGGTTTTGTTATTCCGAGTGGATATGTGATTTCAAGACACTGGTGTTGTAAGAAAAGCAATTCAATTGCTCAGAAATTCAAAAAAATGAGATAAAGCCCGAACGTCCTTGATAAATGTAAAGCTATGTTGAATGTGCGTGGCCTGTTCTTTCATCCATTTGGCCTGTGCTTTCATCTCTCCTCACATCAATACGTCCATTCATTCCATTTTATTCATCGTGTGACCTGCGTATAATCACGGCATCAAAGGGCTTTCTTCTTACTAAAGGTCTGATCGGGATATTTTATCCCCCCCCTCCCCCCCTGTGTACAGTGCTAATATTCATCTTTATATCCACTTAAGAGTCATTCACATTAGATAGGTAGATTTTCAAAGAAAGGGAAAGCAAAACATGTACAAAGACTCAAGTAATAAAAAAAGAATTGAAGATTCACTCCCTGGGCATTTCCCCTGTCAGCCATTTAATTTAGTTACAGAAATTACACAAATCCTTTGGGTGAGGATGTGCATGTGTATTTATTTATTATTGATTTTTCCCCCTGCGATAAACGTGTTAACGTTACAGATATTTGCAAGGGGGATGAAGCTTTCTAAGTTATTGTGAAATGCTGCAATAAAAAGCATCAAGGAATCGTTATTCAGTAAGTCTCCCCACAGTGTTGATCAGATAAAATACATTATTCACGACCAATATCTTAACTTCAGTCATGAGCCACACTGTTTGAAGCTGTGAAGTCTTCCACTGGAGTTCAGAATCTTAAATTAGCTAATTGGCTTTGTCATGATGATAATTGGATAATCCACTGTCATAAAAGTCGCTCAGTAACACTTCTGCCTTTATTATTATTATCACAGTGTTGCAGCTGCATTCATTTGAGATGGTCGAAAAGTTTTTGGATGCTACAACTGAAAATCTGGAGGAAAGATAATCATTTGATAAAGATTAAAGTGAGAATTATCTGATTAGAGACAATGCCTCTTATGAAATCCGGTAAAATAATGTGTGGCCTCATAAATAAATAGTAGATTATAATGCTATTGTACTTTATCTGTAGCTTCCTATATCGACTCAGCCGCTGTGTCTTCCCCTGTATGTTCAGCTTGATCTTAATCCCACAAACTGAGTGCACAGGGTGGGGCTGTGCACTGCGTGATCCATAATGGGTGAAATAATTGGTGAAAAGAGACTGGCTTGTCAAAATATTCATTGCGTTGCGCGGCTGATAAGCGAGAGGATGTGGACCTTCATCTAGAAGCAGGGCCAGCCAGCCAGAGGTAGAAACCAGCTAGAAAAGCAGGCTCCCCCTTGGGCTTTCACATCAACCATCAAATGCTTGAGGTTCATTTGTTAGGTCATGCCATTCACCAATTATTTGGATTTTATGTAAAGATGAAGTGATTTTACTTGGCGGAGGCGAGTTTAAAATGTAATGCATAAATATAGTTGACAGGCAATGAGATCTTGCTGGCGAGCGCTACTCAATAGTGCGTTTTGTATGAAGCTTTTATAAAAGGGCTAGAAAACCACTGCCTGCCTTGTATGTTTAACAAAAGGGAAGGAAAAAAAAAAAACCTATTCAGCTGTGGATACATTGACATCACATTTCTATTCCTAATTTAAAAGCTGTGATATTCCATTTAAGAAAATTGATCTCCTAGTTGAAAAGTGATTACATCTTTTAAATTTATTGCTAACATTGTGTGGTTATTGAGGTTGTGTGGCCTTTAAACACATTTCCACGTGGTTGGCTTTACCTTTTCTTCAAAATCCTCTTTATTTAAGGTAAAAGCTTTTTCATGAAGGAGACAGTACATTTAAAAATATGTTTATTTAGCTTTTTGTGAGAGGTTTGTATCACACATAAAAAGCAGCCTTGTGCTCATTCCATTAGAGATCTGGCACCTCACCTTTTTGTAAAATGATCACAGTGATGCTTTTGAAATAAGGAGATTTTAATGTGTTTTGCCTGTAAATTGGCTGAGTGACAACAATTGACTTTGAGTCATCTCTAGTTGAACCAGGCGTTTAAAGCCTGAAGAAGAAATAAAAGCACTGAAGAAGTATTTTTGAAGGGAACAGGAAAGAAGCTTGATTCACCACATTTTCTGCAGTTCCTCAGTTCTATGATGAATCTGTATATTTACCCTAGATGACAGTGATTCAGCAAAATTTTTAAAATTATTGAAAATAATTGAACTTCTAAAGCCTCTAAAAACTTGGTTTAAAATCTGGTGACATATTTGTGACTAAATAAAATGTTAAAAAACAAACTCACTGATCCCGTTCACTTCAATACGACTGTGTGGATGTTGTTTGTCCAGATATAATTCCAACACAAGCGATCCAACCACTGATCTGATTGGTTCATGGAGGTGCATTGCATGTCATTTGCTCTTGTAGCCAGTCCGGGCGCGGGTGCATGTTAGTGCACGTGAGTCATCTTTTCATCACAGTGCAGTTAAACCAGAAACACGTGCTAGCCTAGCTAACTAGCAGACAGGCGTCAACATGCCACATTGTTTCAACTCTTTTATTTGAAGTCGTAGAAATAGATGCAACTTGTTATTTAGAGAACAGGGTAAATAAGTCCAATCAAAATATAAGCTATGAAAATCAACTTCAGCTTTTATAGATGGATAGATTTGTCTATTTTCACAAGACTATTGTTCAGGTTCAAGCTTTCATACATTTTTGCTTTACTAAGATTAATTTGTTCTAACTTCAAATAGTAAAAAAGAATATTCCATCTTTTAAGAAATCCTCAGTCTTTTTTAGTGGTTTATTTTTTAAGTGATTTGAGTAAAAGACACCCTGGACTAATTTCCTTATTTGACTATTCTTGCTGCAAGATTGACATGTCTTTGCACTGCCCAAGTCTTTGTGTCAACATTGAGACACCATGCGCTCCGGATATCATCAGGGTCAAAGGGTGAGGGTCAAAACAGGCTCTCAGACCTTTTAGAGCAGCCCGGACACGGTGCACTGCCGAGAGATTTGGTGAGATGATACCCAAGCGTTGGTGTCCTTTATTTTCCCTGCAGCCATCAGCAAGCTTATTATCATGTCCCTGTCTGCTTTGCTCCACTCTGCCCTCGTAGCAAACAGGTCTAATTGTGTCTCGTAGCTGCGGGCTCAGAGCAGAGGGGGGTAGGAGTGGGTTCAGATGAGTGATACTCAGTGATGTAAATGGCTGAATAATATGGCCCCAGCGATTGTGGTGGAGCTCTGCCTCTCAGCAGTAATCTAAGCCATCGGGGACACGCCAGTATGCATCATCTCCCATCAATGAGCCTCTCCACTGGTTGGTAATTTGTTCAGTTCTACAGCGGTTATTGGTAAAACACTTAAATACAAATTCCCCTCCTTTCCCAACTGCCCCTCTCAACCGCGTACAGCACTTTATTGTAATATCACAGCACGGACGGTGTTGTGTGTTTATTTACTTATCCTGGCTGTGTTGATATAAGGTCTAATCTGTTTCTTCTCCTTCTCTTTCTGCTTTTCTACGTGGCTCTCTGTCGCTCTCTCAGGAGCTCGTGACGGCTCGGTCCAGTCCGATGCTAGCAGCAGTCCGTCAGAGCAGAGTCAGCTGGGCCAGACTCATCTAGGATACCCAATGGGTCCACAGGTGAGGGAGAAGATGAACTGAACCCGAACTTTACACACTATACTGTATAATGCTAATGTTTTATTAAGGGAAACACATGGTTGACAATTGCTCAGCTCATCCAGTAATCAACGTTTGCACGAATAGTGATACTTTTAATCAAGTATTTACTCAAGTACTCCTATAAAAGTTGAGTTACCCACCATTGCAAATGTGGGGAGAATATTTAATGAAAAGATAATTTGCATAATAAGATGATAAACAATTCTAAAGGGATTTTTAAGAAGTAGCATCAGGAATGTACTGTCAAATAAAAAAAGCCCTGCACACAAATATAATCTTTACAAAATTATCATTAATGAAGGAGAGATGGAATATGGGTTATTAGGCAACTGGTTGTAGGTTTTGTTCTCTAATGTTAAAATTACTGTTAGAATTCTCTCTCTCTCTCTCTCTCTCTCTCTCTCTCTCTCTCTCTCTCTCTCTCTCTCTCTCTCTCTCTCTCTCTCTGGAACCTAACTGATGTAAATCTGTTGTAGCAACAGAAAACTTAAGCCCGTGCCCTCGTGTCTCAACCTTTTTTAATTGATTTCTCGACCCTGACAATGGAAATTAATGTCTTCACGTGCCATACAACTCTTTTTCTCACATGATGATCATTGCTGCACTTGATACTCAAAAAAAGCTCATGTGCAGTAGAAGTCAGAGTAATTTAAAAGATTGATGGCCAACTCAGATCTCTTAATCGTGGTATGTTTAGTCTGAAAGAAAGATTTTGGTGTTTGCATGAATTTAAATAATAAACTCCCTGTGTCACTTTGCTTCAAATCAAATCACTTCTGTATATTGAACCACAGTGAGTGAAACATGTGACACCTTCACTAAAGGCTACAGCCACAATCCTTTGCAGCTAAAAAGTGAAATTATAACATCATTCAACATCACACATCATCTTCAGATGTAATTGAGTTGTGGCGCTAATGAGACGACAATGCAGGCCTTGTCATAACAAGCTGAGGAGCAAAGAGCCCGAGCCTGCAGCTCTGTTAATAGCTCAATCAGGCATTGTCCTAGCTGATTGGATTTATTGGCCTGGTGGCTCGCCGATGTTTAATGAACATCTATCTCATTAGTGCTGCTCAATGTCAGCTCTCAACACACACTCATGCACATACATGCACACACACACACACGGTGTCAGGTTCCCTCCATCCTCTTTAATAAGGCCATTCTCCCTGCACATAGTATTACTCAATGACAGTCAATCCTCATCTGGATAAACGAAAGAGGAAACATGAGAGGGAAGCTCTTCACTTCTATTGGGTCGGTTTGCAGCGTGAGAAATCCCCGGTGAAAGAGTCAATCTGCTGCAAGTGGAGATAAAGAATGAGCTTAATTAAAAGCACTTCTCTGATTACATATACCCTGGCTTGTCAAAGCCACTGTTTTGGTAACAGATAAGAAATAAAAACAGAGGGGAAAGCATCTCGCGCAGGCAACAGTCGGAGTCTGAGCCTCAGCAGGCGGCTCTCAACAGTCACCATCTAATATATTAATGCTGTCAGTACAGTCTCTGTGAAGCTAACACTTTTCAGAAACAAAGGCGCTCCGCATGCCATACCCAATTCTCTTGTTCCAGGATCAATATGTTTTGATAGATTCTCGCTCCAGAGCCGGATATTGTTCGAACAACCATTATCCAATGGTAGTTTACCCAACATGAATCCACCTTCCTTCTGTTTCCCACTTGCAGTTAGGATGACAAAAGTCTGCTATCTGGGTGATTATGGGCAATTTCTCAGTGCCAGAGCTGCCAAGCAGATAGAATATCCTATTCTCCCCTGATGGGCAGAGAGGCTGGGTACCACATCCAGTCCTGAATGGTGCCGTTTCCCATCCAGAGCCCAACACACACCCAGTGTTTTGTGTCTGTGTGGCCCCTAGGAGACCACTTCTCAACACTCAGCTGTCAGGCCTGCCAAGCACTGTACAGCAGCTTTCCAACAGCACCTATGGAGAGGAGGAGTGAGAGCATCAGGCGAAAAGGCAGAAGGGGAACAGCTTGTAAATCTAGTTGAGTGATGCTGGCGATTCTTGGAGTGAATGCTGGTTTTGTGGCTGGAGAGTTGAGTTAATTATGTTCACGCTAAATTTATTCTAATCTCTGATTTTGATATCTGCTTGTTCAGTGTTTTCTCCTCAGATAGAGATTACAATCACTGTAAAACTGGCACAACAAAAAGCCTAAAGACCAAGAGCTTGGGCGTGCTTTTAAAAAAAAAATCTCCAAAGGGCTTTCTCTTGGCAGCAGCTGCCTGCTTCTCCCAAGCTGCCTGTAATGATAAATAAATCAGGGCTACATCTGATAATTGTGGAATTGTCTTCTTAATGTTATTCCCTTCTATGTGAGACAGTCTTTGCTGTCAAGCTTGGCAATCTCATTTTGTTTGGCTCAGAGATGAAATGTTCAAAGAGTGTCTTTGATTATACGCTGTTTCAATTCAAGATCAAATTTAGTTTAAAACACAAGATTAAACATATGACACTTGTAGCCAACAAACGCGTCGCTTTTGTTATGGTCCTTTGAGGATTCTTTGAGCACCCAAATTATTAATTCATTTTTTTAAAAATGAATGCCAAATGTCCTTTTGAATGCTCTTAGAAGCTTCAGATATTGTCATTGGTTATGCACTGTTGTCGTGTATCAAAGCAAATGTTGAGAGTGACGAATTCTATACAATGTGTGTGATTGCTCCTGCCACCAACAGTCAACTCTCTGTGCTTCCTTTATTCCTTTAACAGCTGAGAAGCACAAACAGGTATTCAGTCGTCTTTCAGTGCAGATATTTCTCCCTGAGATCTCTCTGTGCTTCGTGGCTTTAAACCCATGTGACCTCGTACCTCTTAAACTGTGATCGCATGTGTGTCGGAGTGGGTGCAGGCGTTCTGCACCATGCAGGGTTATCACAGTGACACGCCTGTCACCTAGGAGCACCAGGCTCGGGAATATGGTGGGCTCTTCGCACCAGTCAGCCTGCTCTGCACCCTGTGCAGAACTGCAGACACACCATGCAAAACAGAAGCAGATAGCTGACAATTGGAGTTAAAGGCTTGTGAACTTAAGTCACTGTGGAGGAGTCAAAACAGCACTTGCCTTGCACCGTCTAAAGGCTGCTTTACTGTGGACACAACACACACTGACAATGTACTTGTATTGGTTTTATTCTAAACAATTCAATTCAACATTTAAAGAGTAATTTTGTCCGATTTTGCAGCATCTTCTCTCGTGTAGCACCTGTGTAAATTCCCTTTGACATGCTCCAATGCAGACATAATTTGAGAAAGGTTTCATGTGAATAAATGCAATTTAAGATGTCGCTCCTTGTGTATTCATGGAGATTTCAGCCATGGTACAAACACACTCCTGGCTCAAAGCTCTCAATGAAAGATGTGTTTGTGTATTTCCAAACTCACTTCTTTAGAAAATGCATTTGAAGAGATCTACTGTGAAAAATATCTCAGAGCGATTCTCCTGATAACATATCTTTTCCTCCATGGGTGTGACTGCACCGATTCCACTTTAACTAATATGAATGAATGGGTACATGAAGAGATGAGAGTGATGTGATATATCCCTCATCAAACCAGTAAAGCACTGGCACTTTTTTAATGCTACTGTGTATTTCAGGCACATTTCTGCGGGAAATGTTCAGCGAGATGAAACATGAATCGCTCTGCATGTCTGTGAAAGTAAAGTTCTCCCCTCTTTCACAAAGATTGGATTTGATCTCCGTCAGTGTGTTTTCACTCAGAGACTGTGACACAGCACGGAATTCATCTGCAACCCACATTCTAACACTTATCAGACATATATTCAAGCTGGTGACGTGTGCTTCACTTGTCTCAACATCCTAGATTATAAAATAGTGTATTTTCGCTGAAGAAAATAAGTGATGGGCAGTACACACAAGTACAACCAGGCAGTAATTCAACAATAATGTTTATAGTTAAATGATTGAATGCAAACAGAGGAAAATTTGTAAATTTAACCTGCTACATGACCTGAAATAAAAGGCCTATCATGAATTATGGATCCCTTTAATTTATTTAAAATTAAAAAGTGACTGTCGGATTGTGTGTTCAAAAGGGAACATCTCTACGCGTTGGTCGAGAATTGATTTTTATTACATTTGCTTATGGTTAGTAAAGCAAATGTAAGTACAGCAAATATAACATACAGCCACAAAAATGTCCAGGATGATACAATTAAGTCCGACTGGTGTAACATAACATGTCTGATTATATTTTGATGATAGTGTATTTAAAAAAGAAGAACTCCTGTGATACTAAGGATGTGTCTCTGCATGTGTGTGTGTCCCACAGTCTCTCCTGGTGGCTCAGCAGCTGGCCAACGCAGTAGGAGGCGTGATGTCCGGGGCGGCGCAGGGCATGAACCAGCCCATCCTCATCCCCTTCAACGCAGGTGGACACCTGGGTGGGCAGCAGGGCCTGGTCCTCTCCCTGCCCACCGCCAACATCCAGAGCCTGGTGGCTGCTGCTGCTGCAGGGGGCATCATGACGCTCCCGCTCCAGAACCTGCAAGGTAAGCATGAGGGCACAGAAGACATCCAGCAACAGAAACAAAAAACACTAAAAGAAGTATTGTGGGTCACTTTGCATACACACAGGCATTGTATGATGTACTCAAAACTGTGGAGGGAGCAAGGGGAGCAAGCCCTTCATGTTGACAACACGCTGATGCTAATAGTTGCATGACACACACATGAAAGTAAAACATTCATTTTTTTAATTCAAGTGAGCACAGCAGCAGATATTTTGAAAATCACATGTTGCAACCATTTCTGGTTATTGCATGACTATCATGTTTGATTTGGGCCCAAACGATAGAATCCACACACACTACGCCAGTGAGTTTACTTTGTATGGTACATGTGAGTGCACAGACTCAAGTATCTAATTTGAAATGTAGCGTTGACACATCACAGGGAGTAAATGGAAGATATAACAGATTCATTAAATTCATGTAAAACTGATGTTTCCTTGTCTTTAACATGATAATCCATTGAACCAGCACTATTATCAATAAATATAACAAATATTGAGAGTTTGTTCCACTTCCACTGTGTGACATGGAACAGATTTCTGTTTTCTCTGTATTAAAGATGATTTACAAAGCTACTCTGCAGGTCAGAATCCTTCAGGGGTTTGTATCCCAAAAAGCTGCTATCCTCAACTTGCCCAGAGGAACAACCGTATTAATTACAGGTCAATGTTTTGCAGTGCAGCGCAAAAGCACTTTATGCCTCTTTTCTGTGCTTAAGAGTGCACTGTACTTTACTTTTTTTATCTCTTTTCCACCTCATCTGTCCATTCACATGGCTGTGCTTATCCTTGCCTTTTAAACTTTAATGCCCAAGTGTTCTCTTTTGATCATAGTTGTAAATGGTTTTCATTTTAATGTTTAAAACATTGTCTCTTTTATACCATTAGATTGAGGGACGGATGGGGAAACAGTCAGTCATAAATCTTGGATGAGAGCTCCACACTAATGTAAAAAGATGCCAGGCTACATGTAAAGCAGTGTGTTTTGAGGATAGAGATTACAATAATGACAGTGCAGCACAAAGTGCAGGGAAGGCTCCCTTCATGTGCGGAAATGGATAGACAGATGCCCTAAGTGAGGAAATGTGGAGGTAGAAGCCTAATGGACACAAACATGCATAAATAACAGCAGCCATCGCTGTGGGCAGAGCTTTTAATAAACCGGCATCTATCTAGCGAGCCCTTCAATGTATCCGTCAGTCGTGGACGATAATGGGCCCAGCAGGCCCGTCTCACTCACACTTCAACAGATCTTCCTCCTGGTGCATGAGGGACAACCCACAGGCTTCAGTGATCTGATGAACTGATCGACAAACACATTGTCAGGGTGTCAGAATGCCAAAACAAACACCTCTCAGTCATTCTTATTGTCCAGTGCCAAACAAACCAACAGACGGTCCGGAATCCAATGTTCTGATAAAAATCCCCATCCATGAGAGATTGTGGAAAAAAAACTGTTGTGGAGAAATGCCTCTGTGGCAGATCTTTTTTTAAGAGTGTGGACTGACAGACTGCCTGTTCGCACGTCGTCTTATCTGAAGGGGATGCATTGAAGGGACCTCCATGGAGAGAAAGTGACACAAGTCACGAGTGAAGCTAAATGTCTTGACTGTGTCCGGGCCCCTCTGGCCACACAGCGCTCCTCCACTCTCCCCTGTCTGAGTTCATCACAGCTCCTCTGAATGAGGCCTGCTGGCACAGCACCTCTGTCAGACGACTGCAGCTCTGGCCTCTGCCCCCGCACCCCCCCTCACCGCCCCCCCCAGCTCCTCCGGGTCCCCGGGCCTGATTAATCACAGATATAATCCAGTGCCGCGCTGTCGCCGGGGAGCAGTCGGCTCATTTCACGACCTCAGGAACAAGTGTGCTTTACAGCACTCACGCTGCTAGCTTATTAGCGTCAGATCAGACACAGGACAACTGTGCGGCTCAGTAATGAGACTCCAGGAGGAGCCCGGGCGATGGCTGTATTTAAATGTAATGAGGCGGCTAACGACCAACTAATAAGGCTGTTTGTCTTGGGGAATGGATGGTACAAGAAGGAACTGTGTACTTTACATGCTGGTCGTCACATATTCCTTAGACTTTGCTAGATTTGTATATTAGTTAGTTACGTAAGGGAAATTAAATGACAACAGCATCTTCGATCAAATGTTCTGATTGTGCAAATCAAAGCTGAGTTCTGTAAAAGTGCATTTTGAGAGAAGGGAACCGGCTGCACTGTTGTGAGTTTGAAGAAGGCAGCTCTCTCAGACTGTGATGAATAACTATCACTGTAATGGGGCTGTGCTATACAGTTGGGGCTGTTGCTTAAATAAAACTGAGCAGCATCTTGTGGCAGACTCAGTAAACACAGGCACCAGTGTAACTGGCTATTTGTCAGAATGATTTATGCCTGCAAACATGCAGTAAAAACAAATTCCCAATGAAACTAAACAAGGGAGAAAGTTATCTTTTGTGACAGAGTGCACAGAATTCTAGCTGACTTCACAGAGGCAAAACTAGGTTGGGTCATGCTAGAGGTCTATTTTTGTGACAGCTCATATGAATAAAAAAATCACATATAATTTTCCCAGTAACACTAGTATCAGTGTGTGAGTGATGAGGACAAAACAACTACAGATATATTGTAACTTGCGGCTGCATTTTTAATAGGTTTTCATTTCACGTGATTGTATAAGAAGCGTAGCATGATTACCATACTTGTAAAAGTAGCTGTAACAAAGCACTGTACATGTAATGCTCAATGGGAGGAAGCAGAACAAAGTCTTGTCTGTCTACTCCTGTTCTCTGCGACTCACTCAAAGGTAATGCAAGAAGCTAGTTTACTGGAGCTCTTTCATATTAATAAGCATATCCCATCTTATTTGCTCTCAGCAGAAACCCTGGCAGCGCATCACATCAGAGAGTTGAGCTCTAATGGTGAGGTGAGAGCATTGTTCCTCTGTACTCGTCCGCGGGAATCACAAAACAGCACTCAGGCTTCCCGATAAAGGTCGGCATCCCACTCACCTGCAGTAATGAGACCCGGTGTCAGTGCCAATCAAAGGCGTGTCTGTCGTTCTGATGAGAATGCTCGGCGGTGTCGTTCGCAGGTTGCCGCTTGTTGGTGTGATACAAATTAGGGAAATCACTCTGCTCATTACAGCACCAAAGGGAAGGGCTCCTGGGGGAAGAGCCAAATGTTTCCACACTAGTTAAACACATCCGGCTGCATCTGTTCTGCCTCGGCTGACTGCTGCTCCTTTAAGAGGTTAGATCACCGGGGCCGAGCCACTGACTTAACCTCTGTCTGCTGTGGGAGAGCTCCTCCGTCCCTCTACCCTTTATATTATTGAGGCTTGTTGGAGCCGCACTGTTCGCTCATTGTGTGTATTTGTTGAATCGTTTTGGTATAAGACAAGCGATGGACTATTGTTTGTTGAGTGCATTAAAAGAGCCTAGTGTAAGAAATCTCCTCACATCAACATCTGCCGTCTTAACACAATAGAGGCCGGCCCCATCCCTCCTCCCTCATCGCTGTTTAATTTGAAGTGCTGGCGAGCCGTACGTATTCCACGTCGCCCTTTAATGATTTAACTTTGCCGTGGTTGTACGATGACTCGCAGGGGAGAGAGAGAGCCGCATTAAATAAATAACAGTGATAAAATGTAGACCTCATACATTTCAAAGCTAATGCAACTAGCGGTGCAATAGGAGCAGCTGCACACAGTCCTGGAGCGGTAATTTGATTGATTTGTTGTGACAGCAGCCAAATAATTGAGAGTGAGAGGTGCTGCTGGAGATGAAGCGCAGGCTGAGGCAGGTTCGCCAGGCAGTCCCAGCAGATATGGCACCCGGGTTCTCATCTCCGCCATTGATATCTGCCAGTGGTTTATTGTTTGTCTTCAATAAGCAGCTTGGAAACGTGGAGTGTGGGGTGTAGGGAGAGGGGGGTTAGTGCCTTTGTGACAGTTTGGCTACGGAAATAAGAGAAAAATCACCAATCAAAATGTACAGAGGAGCGACGAGAGGGTTACAATCAAACACACATATTTAAAGTCAGGCTGACGCGCAGGTTTACTGTACGAGCGCACAGACACACTCCCATGAGACCCATGGTTTAGACTCTGATGTCGTTTTTGAAGCTGGGATGCGAGTAAATTTTACCCCCTGGTGCTTCTCACTTGTTGCAGACATGCTAATGATTTGTTCTGTATTCAAGTTACATATATTTCATAATTGCACAAAAATAAGTACAAGAGATGCACAGTGCCCTGGATTATATGTTTTTTTAAATACATGTATCCCAAGATATTTTATGCTGTCTGCCTGCTAGCGCTGTTTGTCGTAACCTGCTGGCTTTTGACTCATGTTTTGTTTCTGTGGATGGTGGCGGTGTCTCTCTGGCTCAGCCATACCACAGGACAGCACGCAGCCAGAGCCTGAAATAGAACGACAGAAAAGAAAAGGAAAAAAGAAAGGAGGATGGGTGGGGGGTCTTTATGCTGGTGTGGAGGAGGACAATAATATTGTTAATCAGATGTGGCTGTGTCTGCTCCTCCGCAGCAAACCCTGACATCTGCCCCCTCTGGTAAACACTAAGGGAGGCTTTTGGCAAACCTGCCATAAATAAAAAGCCTACAACAAGATAGTCTATCCACATTACACAATGTGTGTGTCTGCAATGTGTGTGAAGAGTGTAATGCATTTACTTAAATAGATTGTGTTGTATTAGGAGAGGCATCGTTTTCTGAATAAGTTAATTCCAGTTATGGCAGTTTCCATAATTAGCTTCCAGTTATTTGAATAATTACGAAAAGGCTAAATTATTTATTTTTAATCCACTTGTTTCTTTATTCCCTCAGCGCCTGAGCTACAACAGATTTACCTCCACTTGATGTAATTAAGATGTTAAATGTAAAACATGCGTATTATTGTGTCCATTCAACCAAATTAGAGGTTATCATTGAAAATATAACAAACTTTGTCACTCAGGGAGCACATACCTCCACCAAGGCCCAATAACCTCCTTATGAAAACACATTTAAATTCACTAAATCTGGATTTTTATTTTAATCTTGATGAAATTGCAAATATAAGGGACCTAAACCAATTAAATCCTAAATGCTTCCACCTAGTTGACAGGGAATCTGTCAAGTAATTTTTACATAATCTTGCTAACTAGCTGACAAAGAAACTTCAACACAACCTCCTTGGTGCAGGTAATTCTGTGGGTGTATTTTTAAGCAAACCTCAAATTATCCATGGATATCCTGGGAAACATATTTGGTATTTAAGATAATTGCATTTATTGATTTAGTATCCCCATAAATTATTTACAATCAATAGAGTTCATCTTTTCATTATCACATATCAACCTTTTGTCCCTTTTAAATAGAGCAGTCCACCACGAGTCTGAGGTTTTCGGTAAATGAGGCAGTATTGAGTGGGATATGAATTACAGTACATAACAGTGTATTGTTTTCATGTTATTTCAACACTTGTAAAATGCTTCCAGTAAATGCCTTGACCACTTGGCCCCTGGAGTTGTTTTGTAGAAATTACATCTCACTTTTTTATTTTTTCCTTCTCCTTTTCGGCCAGACCGCTTCCGACAAGATTTGCTAAAGGTCTGCTGCCATATTGCTGAGGTGCAATTCAGGAGCTTTCAGCAACAATCTGTAGTCAAGCATTTTAAATGAAAATTGATTTGTGATTTACATGGTCAGTGAGGGGAAAATGAACTTATGAAATGTTGTAAATGAAATATTAGACAAGGTGCAGTGGGAGTGAGCAGACAGAGATGGTAATCTTGTGGAACTGGAATTCCCGCCTGGCAGGACTGGGTGACATTTTACATTTATCTGTGTTCTGCATGAGTTGTAATGTTAATGGTAATTTTATGGGACTGAACTGGAATGAAAATGGTGTTATCACCGATTGCTTCAAATGGGGAATTGTGTAAAGTAGCACAGCTGCATTCTTTATTTCCTATTTCCCAGTAATGGGAGTTATTGCGTGATTTGTCGTCTGAGGTTGAATGTGTGTAAGCAGCCGGTTTTTTATCGGTGCGTTCTAGACAGAAGGTCTTATATCACGTACATTTACCACACGATGAAATACACACACTGCTGTGTTTGGATATTAGTGAAAATGCCACAGTTGTTTGTGGATGTGTCTCAGGTAGATATTTGCTTTTCATGTTCTTGTATAAATACGCATATCACAGGTACTAAAGTTGGATGTGAGTGAAAAACGTGGGAATATTTATGCTCCACTATACATAGTTAGCTTGAAGCACATTACATATAGTTTATTTGCACTTTAAACACAAAACTACTATAGGCTTTGTGCAGCATCATTTTGATTTATCCTCAATTGCAGTAGAGCGTTCTAAAAGATTTTAATGTAAACTAACACTTTATCAATGTGAATCTATCACAGACTTAATAATACAAGCAAATCAATGTAGCATTACTCTTCGATCAATTCTACTTACACTCAGCCAGATGTTCTAATTTTGATCAATACCTTGTGCAGTGAACGTTTCCTATTCCCACTCTGGCCATGCACGACGTGTATGGATTTTCATAGAGCGAGCATGTTTGAAAGAGAAAAGAACCAAAGAAGTGAGGAGAAACAAACAAAGTGGTCGTGCAGCAGCAGCAGCAGCAGCAGAGAGGCTGTGGGAGTCTGGGAGCCAACGTGGATCACACAGAGGTCATTTTTAAACACAGCTCTCCAGTTCCCTGTGCGTGAAACCAAAGAGTCTGTGGTGACACTTGTCAGCAGATGGTGTGGAACACAACCCCTCACCGGTGAGGATGTCTTAGCCGCTGCTAAAAGCTATCTGTGGTTACTAATTGCTGACCAGGGCCTAATTACCCTAATTAATGGCCGCGGTATCTGGGGGCCAGATTTGCCGGGGCTTTTATCAGTATCAGTGCAGCTTAAAAGGTCCCGCAGGAGGCCTGTGGAGTGTGTCGGCCCCATGGGTGTTATATCTGGACTAACTGCAGACACATCACAGATGGATCCTGTGGCATCAGTACAGGATGGCATGTTTGAAGAGAGATATCTGTTACTCACACATCATAGGAAAACCTCACTGAGTAGACGCCACGAAAAAGGCTCTTTTCCTTTGCTTTTCTTTTTGCACATATTCTCTCTCCCATTCAGACAAGTCCGTCGCCGTGATTCCACCGCCGTGATCCACGATGACAAAGTCGACTTTGTCACCTTTATTCCACCGACTGCGGCGGGTTATATTCAGTGAGCTCTCACTGTGAAATTAGCCCTGGTACTTTCATTTTCCAGCTGCAGTGAAATGGTTAAAAGACACAGATCAGCCAGTATGAAAATAGAACTGATTCAACAAAATCTGCTGCTTCCCTATGCTTGCTCCTCAACCATCCAGCAAAAAAAAATAAAAAAAAACATCCCCCAATACCCAGTCCTCCCCCCCCCCCCACTTTTTCCTCATCTCTCCACTATCCCATCCTCGCCCCCTCCCCCAGCCTCGTCAGGCACCATGTCCGCATCTGAGGAAGGCTTGTAAGTTTCGAGTGCATACATTTCTTTTGATGATATATTGTCCCGGTGCGGAATTTCATTTACTTCCGCTGCCCTTTGCTGAACCTGTTGCTAGTCAGTGAGCACGATAAGCGTATAAGTAGCATGCCACTTCATTCATCATACATCGTTCTGGGCTCTCAAATATCTCATATGCGATTCAGGAAGAAAACTACTAAACCGGCACAAAGGATCCCACCAGGATCAGCCGAGGTGCCATTAAACACTGTGTACAAAACACAACGCAATTGGTATGTGTTATCAAAAAAAAATCACATTTTCAGTGTTGCATCTACAAAACATTAGGCTTCATTTCGTGGTGTACACGTTGTTTATGTACGATAGGGGGGGTTGTTATATCTCAAGTGCAGTGCTCGTGTTGTACATAATTCCATTCACATTGCATTTGGAATGCATGCATTTTGAAATCTGTTTTTTCCCTCAATCACAGTGGCTGCCCTGTGTTGTATTAAACAGCATTAATAATCACAAGAGGCTCAGTGTCACTCAGAAGTCTCCACATCACTAAGGCAGACAGTGTTGTGCTGCTGGGCATGTTGTGCTGTGTGAAAGTGCTTACATGCTCCCTCAGACAACCAAAGGGAATAATTAAAGACAGAAGATGGAGGCAGAAGAATGGAAAGCAAATCCCATTGTTTGGGGTTATTTCATCCCACTGAATTTCTTTTTCTCACTTTCTTTTTCGCTCTCTTCTCACATTCCCCCCAAATGCACTGTGGGTATGTGGCACGCTATCAAAAGCATATGTAAGCGAAGCAGCGTAGAACAAAAGCCCTATGATGTCCTCCTCATACCCACATTGTCTTTTGATTATTCTACAATCATTTTATATCTGTGTAAGTTGGAGAGGAAGGGAAGGCTTAATAACCTAATAATATACAATACTGTAGCTGCTCAGAAACCACAAGATGTGTTTTGCATGGTTTGAGAACACGGGGCTGCTTATTCTTCATTTGTTCTCGTTTTCCCCTCACGGCATTAATTTCCCCAAGCCCTCAATATCCAGCTTGTTACCAAAATAATCCACGATGAAATTCAAATTTAAGGTGAACTAGACTGTTAGGGCAACTCCACTCCACTCCATTTGTAGGGCAGTAAATGCAGCCCCTCAATCTCTCGCAGCTTTTACTGTCATTCAGAGAGCACTCAGTCATCTCCGTGCATCAGGCCCCGCAATATTGATTTTTTTCCACCCACTGAAACAGCCGCATGAACATAAATTTTGCATGAGGCTTTTACTCGCGGCCTCTGCTTTGGTCTGACGACACATGATGGGGCCATGAACACGCTGTAATACCCCCGGTCGGTCCTGCCGAGCAGACAGACGCTTTCTCTGTTCTGAGGGAGAGGCTGGGGGGGGAGGAGGGGTTGTGGGTCCAACACCTTCTGGATTCTGAAGGACAAAAAGTGAGGGACCCCTGACTGAGCATCACAGTGTCACATCGCTTTTGATATCGCAGTGAAATTCCTCTGTGATGGAAGTGGGGGGGGGGCGCATAGAAGGGATCTTGTTGCCTGAGGTTTTAGACGTGTTGTAAGGAAAGATACAGTTGAATATAGGTCACACAAATATATAGATTTTCAATGTAGATGTTTGTTATTTCATTGGACAGTTAATTCTTGAAGCAGAGAATGGAATTTACTTGTGTAGTCTTTAGTTAAATGGGACCTTGTGCACAGGTCACTATTAAAAAGCAGGAAAACGCGTATTCAGTGGAAGTAAACCGGAGCTCACTTTGCTCGGGGCCCCCCTGCAACTTTCTCAAGGGCCCTCAGGGGTCCCGGGACCACACTTTGGAAATCAATAACCCAGCATAAGCCACACCGAGAGGGCAACGCTATCGAGTACACAGGGATTCTCTTGTATGTGTAACATCTCCATGGAGAGGATTTTATTCTTTGAAACACCTCCCTCCCTCCCCAGAGTGTGAATTCTACAACACTGCTTGATATTGCCTTGCATCACAAAATGAAAGCATTATCTCTGGAATCCTACAAGTGATGTGGTTTAGTCTCTGAAATCCTGCGGCTTCGCGACTCAAGTCAAATCTTAACTGCCGATATATAAATAAATATATATAACTTCGTTCTTTTTCCCCTCCTGCAGCAGGACAGAAACACTGATATTACTTCCCATTGCTCTGAGTCATGTTTTTATTCAGTAGGCGACTAATTTCTTTAACATTTCATTTCCCCCATGTTTATTCCAGCCAGTGAAAAGGCAGGAGCCTATTCTCTGTTACTTAAAAGCAATGATCAATTGTTTGGACTCGCTGGTAAAAGGAAAGTACAAATACAGTATGAGTTCAAGGTTTTATTATAAAACAAATTTGTTATTTTGCTTCTTCATAAACTTTACTTTAGATGTCTTTACTATTAAAATAACTAGAGTATGTTAACAACAGATCAAATATTTAATGCTGAATTCATCAGCAATGGTGGGAAGTTATTAAGTACATCTACTCAAATATATCCAAGAGTATTTGAATTTCATGTTACAATATATTATTATTAAATTACTTTACTGATTAAGAATTCACACCCAAAAAATATGATGAGCTTAGTGATATAAATATGATGAACTGTAATAGATTAAACTTACGACATATATTCAAAATATACGTAACTTATGCTATTTACATATGAATATATTAGTTCATAGGATCAAACAATACACACAAATTTATGTAGTTAAAGTATAGTATTATAATAATGAGAAAAACTTTATTTGTATTGCACTTTTCTTTACAAAGGTACAAAGTGCTTCTCAATTGGCTAAAACAATCTTTAGCATCTTTAGATAAAGGACATTTTCCATGCATGACTTTAAATGTAAATTAGTATTTTGTCATTGAAATATTGTTACTTTTACTTGAGTAAAGAATCTGAGTACTTATTCCACTTATTCTGTTGATAAGCTAGTTAATTTAAATAAAACAAATTCCTGATTGATCAATTGTTTTTGTCATTCATGGAGCAATATTAAAACAGATCCCCAATATATATCTTGTCTTTTTTTTCAATATCTATTTAAAGAAATCAATTTTAATTCTAAGTCTAATTGATGGTGACTGAAGTTGATCAGTGCTCTGTTACACTGACAAGCGTTACCATGTGACACAAAATGATGGACAGTGATAAGAGTCAAGAGTGAGCTTAAGAAGTGAGTGCAGACGCAGGGATATTATCCAGCTCATCAGTGTGCTTGTGCGCCGGTCTAATCCACAGAGTAACAAATGACCTTCCTTTGACCACCTTCATAATTACCAGATCTCACAGAGTCTAAATCTCCCTACCTCCAGTGGGGTAATTATCAGTGTGACTCACTGAAAAGGCAATTGAGACAGTGGTTTATGGACTCCCAGCGTGGAACGTGAGGCAGAGCAGTAATGGGGAGCTTGTTTGTCCCCCCCACCTCTCTTGTTAAAGAATGGCAGCTGTGTTTAGACCTGAGCAGTTCCTAAAAATACAAGGTGGGTCACATTGGACAATTCGATCACCTCCTGCCCGACAGGCTCCTGTGCACTTTCTGATGAGCTCTTGATTTTCAATAGAAGAGGCAATGCACCTATTTCAATGTTAACTATGAGAACTACTTCTAAAGCTTGATCCATATCTTTAAGAAAAGCAAATAGTGGACCAACGTGTAGATTTAATTTATACCCGAGCTCGATAGATTATTTACAAGGTTGGTGATCTTGAAACAAAAATATATATCTATCTAACTATCTTAGGTATATCTGCAACTTATCCAATGCACTAATTCATGATTTGTGGCATTTTTGTAAATATTCAAGTTCAGCATCTTCTTAAGAATTCCCCTTTAGGTGAGTGTTGGACACCTGCCCTGAATACACATGTTCACAAACACAAAGGATGTGTAAGATAACTCATAGGGAAAAGCTGTAAACGTAGGTGTTGTGCGCTGAGAGGAAAACAAGGAGTCAAGCTTCGAATCAGCCCCGGAGTGAAAAGTGCTGTAATAGGAGGGTTGGCAGGGACTCTACTGAGATAGCGCTGGTAATGAGAGAGCAGACTGCGCCCCCACCCACCCCCAGCCCTCTCACTTCTCAACCGCACAGGAAACAAAAATAGCATTTTGTCTGACGAATGTGCTAGCTTTGACCTAGCCTTTCGACCTCTGACAATCAGTCTCGCTTCGTCCTCCAGCACTTCAGAAGCCGGCACTGGGACAGTCGAGATAACAGTTGATTTCTACTATGGCTTGAAAAGCAAAGATGCTTTGAAAGAGAGATGGCAGAGCGTTTCTCACAGCGTCGAGGTTGGAGGCCTCAGACTTCTTCTCCGTGCTGGTGTTTCTTCCTCACGAATGATTGTTGTTAAGTGTTTAAATGCAGCGCGAAATGCCACAGTTCAACTTGCATCTTCTAATTTAGCTGCACAACTTCTCGCTGTGGCTCATTCCTCATTATAAACATTAACATAGGCGAGTTGTGACAACAGTGAAAGTGGGACCGTTGCTCTTACACCCCTCGGGCGTGATGACTAAGTGGGAGCTCTGCTTGCATCGCAGGCGGAGGACGAGTGAATATGAGACACAACAAAGAGACAGTGGGAGATATAATGAGCACTATAGGATCCCCGCACCCTTTTGCCCTCTCTCCATCATAAGTGAAGCTCCCACTCTCATCCTCGGCCCTGTGTCTGCTGGAGGAAGGAGCACAAACAATTAGCTGAGACAAGCCGTTTGGATTATGTGCTCAACCACAGCAATCAGACAGCTGTGGTTAAAAGAATGAGCTTCAAAATGCCAGTTGCCCAGTGAGAGAGTAAGGGAGGGTCAGTGGTCCTGACAGTCTTAACAAGATGACAGAATTTATAAAGCACTGCTGTTAAAGAATATAGTTACCTGCGGTGTAGCCCTTATAATAAGGCCACATGGGGCTTCTTCCATATTCCCTCTGTATTTGTTTTCTTTTGCCTCATATTCTTTTGTTGTGCCTCTTGTTCCTCGGCGTAATGGTCGGCGCTGGAGGAAATTCTCCAATCGTCTTTGATCTTTGCCTGGTTTCGATAATTTTTTGACAGAGATCTCATTTTGCTCCCCCTTTTGTTTTTTCTGTCTTTGTTCCCTGTTTTCTTTTATTCTATCTTTTAAATGGGGCTCAACATTTTGTCGTTGTGAAGCTGCAAAGGAAAAGAGCCGGTCCTGTCAGCGGCTCGGCACTTGCTAGACAAGTTGCCCCAACATTTCAAGCGAGGATTGGACTCTCGCCGTTTGCACAGATGATATATAATTCATAGTGGGGGTGTGAGAGAGGTGTCAATGTGTCAGGAGGTATAGAAGAAATGTAAAAGTGTACTGTTTACTGGCCAACAGACGCTGGCTTTATTTTGCTGAGCTTCTTCCGCAGAGTGAGGAAAGAGGACGATGATCTGATCTTCATCAAATGTTCATTTGCGCCTGTCCTGGAGTCGCAGAGGCCACACTAATCAAAGACTTGTCTGCCCCGATGTTTTATTCATATTTTATGAGACAACCACACTTAAATTATTTAAGTGGATTGATTCTGTGTATATACAAGCTTGTCTATGCGAGTGTTTAGCTGCGTTATCTTTAGATGTTTGCAAATGTTCTTTTGAACCTATTTTGTGAATCAGTGTTCTAACTTATTTTGATAGTAAACTGTGTATATGCTGCACGGTTTAAAATCTTTCTGCTACATTATAACAATTCATAAAAAATGTTAGCTACTTTTATTGTCATATTGCACATTAGTGTAGTTGTACACTCAGAAGAATTGCCCTAAACAAATCTGTAATAATGGATAAAGAGATATTTCCCATGAAAAACCAATGACCAAAGTAAGAACAATTCTCCTCTGTATAATTTAAATGAGTTAATGCATTAAATATTTTAAACTTGTAGTTATTTGAATATCTGGCTGGATTTCTTTTCACACGTTTGGCCTCTTCTCACAATAATATCGTAAAGTTATTTCCCAGATGGATTTATACATTTTCTGCCCATTCTCTGTAGATAGGTCCTACTCATTCCTAACAAAAGCCACATGTATTAACAATATTTATAACCCTTGGAAGTTATTGGTACGTAATGTTTGTATTGTCTATTATAGGGTACTGTAGAAATATGGTGGTGCAACATGATGGTGTCCGTGAAAGAAGACCTGATGTTTGTGTTGAAATAAATGGCTCATTATTGACGTAACAAAACACAATTATCAATATGATATTCCATTTCTGCCGGTAGATGCCAGTAAATCCTACACACTGGTGTTTTAGAGAGTTTTGTTTTTTTGCTTTCGAGAAAACACTTCTTTCCATCCTATCTGTATGGAAACTCAGTTTGGACTTTCTTCTTTTTAATCTGTGAAGGTCAGCTTAGATGTTGTTTTTCAGTAGAATTCGCCACACATCATATTACTGTTGATACCCTTTGTTTGACATTATTTGTTATATATGTTGTTTCGTTTTCTTTTCTGATATTGAAACACAAAACACTGTTTACGGATATTTCTATAATCATCTTTGATCATATTTTAAATCCACATTCTGGGTCCAGTGAGTATCTGCAGACTGTTCTGCTTCACACTTCTTTTCTCCTCTTTTTGATGAGTGTTAAATTTACCAGCCTTAAAATGTAGAAATTAGGTTCTAATGGTGTTCAATTATTGGAGCCAATTAGTTAATGGGTTTATTTCTGAACTCTTGCAGTGAAGATGGATGTCTATTTCCTATGAGATTTTAAGCCATTAAACCAAAGATTCTGACATTCTCCAAGTGACAATGAAGACTTTTGGCTCCAGAGAGAGCAATTATATCAGTCAGGCTTGATAGCTTTGTCCTCCAACTAGTGAAATTAAATTCAAAGAGTCTTTCATGCAGTCCTAAAAACCCTGGAGGACCTTGTTGTGGCTCCATGCAATTTACATCTATCTCTCACTAGTCACCCTATGCATCCCACACCTCCGTGTGTTCATGTGTTTCTTTTTGAGGTGTGGGCATATGCTTCAAATAATGAGACCACTTGCCATGCTGTCAGTCCAACCTAATTTGTGTTTGTTGAACTCTATGTGAATAGTTCAGGTCTCGTGCAAAAGGAAAACACAAAACAACCTCCTGTCGTTTCATCAACAGCTACCTCATCACTCAACTCCCAACTCCAGCACCTGCAGCAGCTCCAACAGATGCAGCAGCACCACCACCAGCAGCAGCAACAGCAGCATCATCAGCAACAGCAGCAGCAGCAACTCCATCACCAACAGACCCACTCCCACGCCCAGAGTCAACTGTCATCCCAGCATCACATGACCCAGTCCAACCAGCAGCAGCAGACCTCGGTCCCGTCTCCGGGCTCCACCTGCTCCTCCAGCTCTGGACAGCCGCAGCACTCTCCACCACACCGACCCAACCAGTCGCCGGCACGCAGCCTCCCTTCTCCCGTCACCCCACCCATGCCTTTGTCGGTAAGTCAACGTTAATAATGTCACGCACCGATAGCCTCTCTATTTTTTACATGTCCTGAGACTTAAAATGGGATCATCCTCACACTGACACATAGTGATTTTCTTTTGCTTTTGAATTCACCCGCTGTTTAAATACTTAAAAACAATCTAAATGTGGTCTTGTTACTTTTTGACTGATTAAATCCAACCAGTCCCCCAGTATTCATGGTGTAAATGATCCAGTTCAGTGTATCACATGCATCATTTTCTGCATTTTCACATGTAAATGGTATCCATGTCAACTATTATACGCATGTGGCTCTCCAAAATAATCAGCTACTTGTGTCCTATTCATATTCATTTTTCATGGACACTGAATGAGCTGTATAATGAGCAGCATAAAAAGGCCAAAGTATTACTTCCTGATGTTAATTAATAATGCACAAAGAAATTAGATACTTAAAAAGATAATGCGATGCTCCACTAAAAGAGTGGAGTGTGCGACTGAATGGTGTCATTGAAGATTGTGTGATTTTTGGCGGGTCAACCTTGAGAAAACGCCCAAGCGGAAAACCCAGTGCTTGATTTTGCGTTAGTTCTTGATCTTTATCAAGCCGTGTTTGAATGGAGGCTGACAGCTCTTCTGTCTCTGTGCTGCTATTAGAATATGCATCTTGTTGCGGAAGCCTTGATGCACTTGAGTACATCAAACCTCACGACCCCGAAAAGAAGCAAGGATTCACATCCTCTGCCTGCAGATTCAGTCGACATTCTGAGGTTATCTTCTCCAGCTGTAATCAGTCTCTTAATCTTTGCTGCTCTTCCTCCTCAACCCCCCTTTTTAGTCACTTTGTCCGTCCATCCATCTCCGCCCTTCTGTCCGTCTTGCTGTCACTGTGTGCCGATAATAACCTATTTTATATCCCTGTGGTTTCATTTCTGGTCGAGTCTGGCCAGGGTCGCCTTTCTGTCCCTGGCCACATTCATCAGCGTCAGCCCCTTATTGGGTTGTGGTGCAACCTTCTTTATGGCCAGGATGAGTTGGGCTATTTGTTTTCCCCCCATGCTGCTCTCTCCGGCCCTGTCACGGCCTAGTGAGACTCAGCAGGAAAAACAGTCGCTGAATTTAATGGGCTCCAAAGGCTAGCCGGTACATCGCACCAAACACACTGTCCACTCCAAGTGTGGACACTGACCAACATACAAATTCACACATTGAGCTTGCGTTAGGCAGCATCCATAAACTTTAGGTACGAGCCACACTGCAATCCGATCTTCCCACTTATACGTTTTTCATTTTCCAGGAAAATGTGCAAGAATTTGTGAATATCATTCTCTGACACAGGGTCATTGTAAGATTGAGACCCTGAGCTTTATATAGATGGTTGACTTCTAAAAGAGGCAGCGCAGCTGATTATGATGACAGGACAGACCTCCCTTGAGGGGGGCCTGAGGGGCCACATCGGGTATCATTAAGATATTGGCTCATCAAATGGGATTATGGAAAGTGTGTGTGTGTGCATGTGCGTGTGTATGGGTGTGGGAGAAACAGAATGGCCATAAAAGGTTTAGTTTCTCTGGGTCAATGCTGGGGTCGTCAAAAAGTGTGTCACCCAGCGAGGATCCTGCCCAAGGACAGGCCGTGGCCTCAGCAACCACTCAAGGCTGCAATAGGATTTAAACAGCGGCTCCACCTCCTGGGTCAGTGATTGGATTTTCAGTTCCATAGTCACTGAGCTCCTCATTGGATAATTCACAGCACAAGTTTTTAATTTTGGGAAGAGGTCCAGAGTAAAGAGTTTGTCCCAAACACACGTGAAGTGTCACCATTATCTTCCTTTTGTATGTTTAAATTGAAGACAGAGAAGAGTTCTGCTGGTTTCATGCGTTACCCAAAGGAACTGGTCTCTGCAGAAAAGTCAAGTCATAATTACCATTATACAATCAGCATTACACAGATAACACCCCTATTTCCTTCTGTCATTCTTCAGACGTGCAGAGTCAGCCAGCCATTGAACTCTTTGCTGAAAATACAGAGCAGAGCTGCAGAGAGACAAACACTCATTATGTTCCAATTAATGTCCCATTGTAATTCTCTTCTCATGGGAGGCGTGTGATATTCTTTTCAAACTAATAGTGAGGAAATCCTGAGCATTCATTACATCCCTCGTGTTTTTAGTGTTTGGTGCTTTTAATTTGTGAAGCAGAATTCATTAATTAATATCCCTATTAGAATACAAATCACACCACAACAGCCTGGGTCCCCTTGAGTCAACGGTCTAAACTCAGATTAGTGCAGCTAATTTATTTTAATGGACTAACGGTGCAATACTTTTCTACCCTGCAGTCTGCACCCACTCCACTCCCCGGCATGAAGAGTACAGTGAGACGCAGCCTGTAGCTGCCTGGAATAGCCACCACAGTGATGACAAATAGACAGGGGGAGATTATGAAATTTGCTTAAGTGTGTTAATGGGCTGATTGTGGGCGCCCGCTGGATTTTGCAGGAAGTTGATTGATTAGAGCTGCAGGTTTTCTCCACGCCCGGAGAGCTCGGGGATTTGACGGGGTAAAGGCGCTCGCCAAGTCTGTTACACCGGAATTGATCTTAATTAGATCTGAAAGACCTGCCACAGCAGAATGGTCGCGGCGATTAAAATGAAAAACAGGAGAAATTACTGATCAAATTAATCATAATGTCGGGCTACAGCTGTAGGTCTGGTGTAATTTGCCACTCCAGTGAGTTACATCAGCCCAGGCAGGGAGAGGAGCGGCAGTACATACTGATCTGTGGCAGCGGGAAGCTTAGGCCAGCCTATCAACTCTCTTATTCCAGTTCGTACGCCCGGACCCTCCTGACCCTGCTGCGCCATCCAGTGGACCCCCGACATCCCCCTCTCTCTCTCTCCCTCCCTCTCCCTCTCTATCTCTATGGCTCTGGTCTAATTAGTTGCTTTTTATTGCCTTTTTTTTGTTTCTTCTGTTACGTCTCACTCCATCCAGGAACTGCATCTCCTGCCACACGACACTGTCTCTCCGCCGTTGTTGTCATGGCTGTCTTTGTCACTTGCGTGTTGTGTGTTCACTAATAGCCTCTGACCTTGGGCCACTGTCTGGCTGGCTGGTTTTCGGACGGCCCGGCGGAGACGCGTCCTGTCTTCCTCCTCCGTCAGACTCCTGCCGTCTGTCTGTATGTCTGTCTCTTGCTCCCCTTTGCAGTCGTCTCCTTGATCGCTGTCAGAGCCTCACACTGGGCCTGTCCACTCTCCAGCCGCACACTCATAGGGGTAATTACAGCCTAGGGGCCTGCCTCCAATCCCTGTGCTCCACAATTTACCACCAAAGCGTCCACAGACATCTCTCTTCTTCCCCACTGCACCCCGACATCACAGGACCGCAGGGCCTCAGACCCACAAGTGCTGCAATTACCTGAACCTCTCCTCTATCCTTTTCTCTCTCTCCCCCTCTCTCTCTCTCTCCCTTCTCTCTTTTCAATCTCTCCCTGCTGCACCCCTCTCTTCCCCTTGGCTCCCTCACTATTCCCTGGCAATCAGCCTTCATTAGAAGCCTCTGGTGAAAGCCCATCGTCACCAAGGTCAGCAGCTGCCAACCACAGCGGCCTTTCAGAGGCCTGGCTGTCTGCACTCTCCATCTCTTCTCACCTCCTTGCCATCCTCCCCTCTCCTCCCTCACCTCCCTCCTCTCCCCCCTCTCGTTCCCTGCACCATCCTCCTCAAGTCTTGGGCCCCATCTCTGCTGCTTTTGTCTCCAGCTGAGGCCACTTTAGACGCTCGTGTTACTGTTTTCCGCTGCAGTGCACTTTTACTTATGTCAACCGCCGTTAAAATCACCACTGTCCAATTTGCTCCTAATGTCTCTCTCTTTATGGACGTTGGATGTCTCTGCCATTATATTAACATGTGTATTAAATGAGCCTTGCACATCGATTAATTGATTTTCCAGATCAGCTCCACGTCTTTTCGATTTAGCGAAACGGGCCGCTGTCATTCTGCAGAGTATTAAATCAAAATTAAAATGACATGCTCAAATGTGGACCTGATGGCTTCTACTGTGCTTGTCAATGAAACTGTCAACGCTTACGTGGAGGGAAGAGTCCATTATCCATCGTATGTTTCATTACCCTTCTGTAGTACCTCTTTCAACTGAGAGTAACATTTTAAAATTAAGCATATTTTGAGCCTCAAAGTCAAGATTATGTTAATTATTATTTGAAAATGTCACAGTCCGTTTTTTGGTGGTTGTTCTGTATGAATGAATTGATTTTGGTGCAGTGTTATAGCATTTCTTCAACTGAAAATCATTGTATCATGAGGGGAGATAAGATTTACAGGAAAAATAAATTATTGTATCATGATGGGAGATAAGATTTACAGGAAAAAATATGAACTGATCCGAGGGGAGTAAACCTCTGCCAAGGCCCAACAGTCCCCTTCGATTCAATCAAGCCACACAAGTTTGCACACACCCATAAATATCAGTCCCCTAAATATGCAAGATTTATTTCATCTAGATCTATTTTTTATTCCCTGGGAACTAAGGCCATATCTTGTTATATCTAAGAAAGTAACAAAAACAACCCGGATCTGCACCAAAATGTATTTCCCTGATCCAAACCGCATCAACCAAGTTTCACGGAAAATGTGGACATTGTTAAATCAAGATCATTCTTTATTAGTCCCATAAATGGGAAATTAAGTAATTGAACAGGGGTGGTTGGGCTGAAATTGGGCTTCATCACCTCATCATGTCTAATCACCTCATCTTGGTAAAGTGCTGTTCCTCTATCTCCAAATAAAGCAGGAAATAATGTGAACAAGGCTAAGCTTAAAGCATTCTCACTTCTGACCATTATCCAAGCTAACACCTGTTTCTAAATCACATTTTTAATATAACCTTTAAATATGTATAAATGGTGTGAGGTGCCAGACTGTTTAAATGGTTGCTTCTGCTGCTGGTGATGATGATGATGATGAGGATGATGATGATGGTGGTTGTGTGGTTCAGAGCATGAACAGGCCCCTCCGCTCTCCAGCAGCTCAGCCCTGCCTCTTATTAATGCACAGGAGATCCGGCTCTTAAGAAGGCAGAAAATTGCCTTACATAACAAGCGCTCCACAATTTAGAAATACAAATGTGCACTGTTGACTGAAGCAGAAAATAAGACTGTTGCCCATCAACAGCACCACATTTCATATGAATAATTATAAAGCATGGGAGCTAGATGAGGAAAACAACCTGACCATGACAGCTCTACTACTTTTATTTACTTCAAATGAGGGATTAGGCAAAAAGAAAATCTACAGACTTAAAGACCAACGATGAGCCCTGAATTTCTAAATAAGGAGAAAGTTAAATTTATCATATTTCTGGAGAATCGTTTGGGAAACGGTGCCGGTACTTTGACTTTTAAAATTACACCTACATGCTGCTCTGCACTTACGTTTTGGCTGTTCTGGTTTTCAGACCTCACCAAGTTAGTATTTCCTTTGCTTTCTGAGGTCTGTGATTCTTAAAGCCTTGGCCCCGTGCGGCCTTGTGGTCGGCGGAGGGCTTCCAGCTCAGGCACCCAGCAGCAAGGCACAGCTTCCTGATCAGCCCACATGCACACTTGGGGCAACACGCATTAGACGCCCACAGGGGAGCCTTCAGATGGAGAACCAAGCTAGGGCTCACCTAACAGTGGATAAGGAATAGGGTTTCTTTAATTATGAGGCAGGGCTGTGACATTGAGTTCCCCCCTTCCTCCTCCAGCAGCCGCCCAGACACTGTCTAAGTGCTCCGCTCCGCTGAGGAGGCCAGTCCCCCCGCGGGGCGCGATTCCACTGCCTGTAATTTCTGATGCCCATTAGTGACCGCAAACAGAGCACCGGGCTCACACAAGGAATACAGCTGCACAGCGCTGCCACGCTGTAAAAAGACCCTTTTAATGCAATGTTATTGCATTATGCCCTCCTCATAGACCAAGTCAAAAGTCCCATTTGTGGTCCCTGCAGAATATTATCAGAAATTCTTCTCCACAGTGTGTGTAGTTGTGGTTAGCTGAGGGTAGATTTGGTATTTATTTTTCAATGAATTTAAATACTTCTTAACCCTGTTGCCCTCTGCTCTTAGGAAGAGGATTTTGCATCTTTTGTATTTTTCCCGTTGGATGATTTTCTGAACCTTTTTTCATTAGGAGCGGGAATGTGCAATTGATGGTTTTGTAAGTCGACTCAACTAGAATGTAAGAACAGTGCATTTTCCTAAGTGAGCTGCTCGAGACGAGAGCCTCGGAAGTCAAAACTCGAGTAATCAATACAAATACCGACTGCAAATGTCATCAATTCATCTCTTCACTTATGCTGATTTAGCTGGTGCCCACGACGGTGTATATTTTGGAAAAAAAGAGAGAGACTGTGAAGGCGAGAGACGTTGAGGGAGGTAGGGAGACAGATTTATTGATCATGGGTGACCACATGTTAGCCACAGAGCCCCTCTCTTGTGATTAATCTTGGGCTTTAGAGTTGGCCAATGACACATGACAGGCCTCCCCCTCAAACTCCTCCATTTCTCTTCATTACCGGCCGTATTTTTGGACACCACAGTGCAGAGTAATCATTTACCTTTATTGTGTTTATAAAGCTGCGGCATGGATGACCCTTCCTATATTGAATTGAGGACATCAAAAGATCACCGCACATTGATTAGAAGGATATTAAAGTCATTCAGATGCTGTATTTATATGTCAAACAACAGCAGAGTGAAAAGAGATGCCATTTCCACCCAAACGCAAACAAATGGATTGTAGTTGGCGCAGCTGAAATAAAATTAAAATCAAGATATATGTTGTATTGCGTATTGAATATTTCAAGTAATTGCCCTCAGAAGACAGAGGAGAGTCTTGGCTAATACACTAAAATAATAATTTGTCCATCTGTCTCACAACATAGCCAGGTACATGCTTTAAAGTCACGGCCACAGCAGCAGTAGATTTACTGTAACACCAGTTTAACGCTGCTATGATTTTCAACCCAACACCAGCACGGTACAGAAATAACTGCACCAAATATGTCACATCATGAGCTGAAATGGTCAGCACTTTCCTCCCGATACTTAATCACAGAGTAGTTTCAAATTTAATACATCTGGAAACTGCTAAATATTATAGATCATTCCTCAGGAAAGGGAAAGATTGTAAGAGGAATGTAGTAAAACTTATATTTTTACTCGCAGTGTCCCCTAAGCAGAGGAAATATCCTGCTGCTGTGATTGATGACAAAGTACCCGCTCTGAACCTCGGTGCTTCACAATTATCAACAAATGGGCTGGAGCAGATTTTATGTAATGATTAAAGCCGCTGTTAATTTCACATGAAGCTAATGAGTGGGGAGATTGACGGCCACACTCTGACACTCCATCATCCCTTTATAGTTAGTTTAAACGTTTTCACGACTCTTTTCCTCCTTCATTTGCATTTTGCCTCATTAGATATGGCCATTTCTGGGGCCGCCTGCAATATCCATTTCCTGGAGTTAATGCATTTTATTTGATCAGCCGAAACCTCCCCAGTTAACTAGCTGTCATTTCTGGCGTTCCGTGTGACATCACTCCATTAGCAGCGGCGCCATGCCACCTCAGCCACCTCCACGTCCACACTGGCTCCCGCCGGCCAGCCCTCCGCCGGCCTTGAGCAATTGCAATGTCCAACTGTCAGCAGATGCAGCGTTATTGCGTTATTTGGCCGGGTGTTATCCGTCCCAGTTGTTCTATCCGTCTTTCACTTCCCAATATTTTTTCCTCAAGAATGGCTTTTTTGGGGGGTTTATTCTTCACGAGAGCCGGAGCAGAGGCCCAGTAGTGAGCAGTAGCCGGCGCTCGGAGGTCTCAGAGTGCACGACCGCAGTGCAAGGCCCCGCTAACCGAGGGAACAGAGGTGTTTTTGAGGGCCTAATGGCATTTTGATGTTCATAAACACAGCCGATGTGAGGGAGGGGAGTCGGGGGAGAGAGCCCGTTTTGGGGTGGGAGGAGGAAGAGAGTCAACAGAGGAGTGTCAGCGGAAGGCTAGCCGAGGCCTGACAGACAGTAAACGTGTTTTTTCATGTCACAGCTGATTACATTTACTCCGGAGTGGAGAAAAGAGCAGGGAGGAGATGTGGAGACGGAACGAACGAATGAAACTTCCGTGTTGCTCCAGAAACAAGGACATTCTTCCCTGTGCAGAAACAACAGGGCTGTCTTCTGTTAATTTACACTGTTTGTTCCACTTTGACGTACTTTTCCAACCTGAAATCAGCTCCTACATCATTTCAGTCACTTTCCCTCAAACCTTCAGATGTGACAGCTTTCTTTGTGGATTCACATTACTAAACCAATAATTTGCCATATCATTTTCAGTGGTCGTGTATTCTCTTTCATTTATTTCTTTACTTGATATAAGATAAATGTTTGATTCTGTTGTTGCATCATGGATGAGTAAAATAAGTTTTACTCCCCGCTGAAGACAAATCCTCCCACCTCATGGTGTCTGTACCACTTTATCCATTTATCTTTTCTCTTTTATGTCATATGCACGCCCAGGGGGAAAAAAAGCAATTATGTTTAAAACGGCCGCAATAAAAAGAGCAAAACCAAGAATTAACTCCAGTTGGTTTGTGTCAGACAGTTTTTGGTTTCCAGGGCTCTCTCCACGGTTTGCAGGGAAACTATTTTTCCCTTTATTTCTGAGATTACACGGGTTGCTGCACCAGGTGACCCTCATGGTCAAACAGGCGACGGAGAGCCCGCTGGAGTTTAGATTCACACCGACCGTACTGAGAAAAACTGCACTTTTAACAATTTGCAAGGTTTTTATTTTCCAGCTTTTCTGTGTTTGTTGATCCCTGGATATTTTGATATATTAAACCGTGATGGTGCAGAGCCTGAAAGCAGTAGTGGTGACTTAAAGGTGACAAGATGATTTCAAACGATTCGACGGAGGCTTCGGGATACTTCAGTTCAGTTTAGAATTCGTGTTCTCTCTTCGATGCTTGTGTGGACGACCAAAGTGCTTTATGCCACTGAAAACACTCGTAATGCCCTTTTCAAAGCCGATGAAAAGGCTGAAACACAATGGTTAACATGCAGGGTCCACAAACTGGAAGATCACTGTTTATCTCCCCCAACACATGCAATGAGTACAAATGCTAGGCCAGGTCTGTCATTTTGCCTCCCGCCGAGGTGGTGAGAGGAGTCACCGTGGCGGAAAATCACCTGTTTAGGTGTTGAACACAGCCTCACCTCTCCTTATTCCCGGCTCTCGATCCAACTGCTATCCATATTACCCAGTGCCAGCAGATGCAGCAATAAAGCCTGCTCTCCTTTTCACCTAGATTTACCAGAATAACATAGCATGTGAAAGGGCTATCATTAAATGAAACACAATGATAATATTTCAAATCAATCTGAGAGCTTTTCCAGCAACCTATCACTCGCACAATGACACCGAGCACAGCAGATTTTCAGGGAGACTCTGGGTGAGATCCCATTATCTATGTGTTGATCTGTAGCCTCTGTTTAACTGGCCTTGTTGGCTTTTCGTTTAGTCCCTTTCACTATCACCACAAAAAATAACACTGTGTTTTCACCAACAAGGTTCAGAACTCAGCTGGTCCATTACTCCAGTCACAAATGAGGGGGGGAATCAACTGCTCACCATAACAAGCTCTTCAGGAAAGCTCTGCTATGTGTTTCATATATTTAATAACAACAAACAGTTTAAAGCATATTTTAAGAAAATGTTTTTGTATTGTCAGAAACGTTGCAGCTTTTATGTTTTGTTGCCTTTCAGAAATCAGAAATGATTGTTTCTCTGTATTTATTTTTGGGCTGTTGAAGATAATAAGTGGAATAAAAACTTAAATGGCTCTCAAAAACAAAAACACATTTATATTCACTAGATCCCCAGATGGGAAACTTCCGTCCGCCAAGTTTTGTTGTAATCTGCCTGGTTGTTTTTGTGTAATCCTGCTAAAAATCAGACATACGAAACAAAAACATAACGCACTTGGCGAATATACTACGGCTTGGTAATAGGGTTGAAAATATGTCCCCGCAGTGTAAATTATCTTTTATGGAATCACAACATATCACAATATGGCAACGGTTTGAAGCATCACATTTAGAATATTTGTGTCACTTGATTTTCAGTGAATTAACCAGTGTCTTCTGGTTAATGTTAATCTGGAATGTGATTGGACCACAGTTATGTTCAGAACGATGACATTTTGTGTAGAAAGGACATTTTTGTATTGTAAACAATCCGGTGACAAATATAACTTTAAGATAAATGTTTCAGGTTATATTTTATGTCATCACATTTTCCACTTTGGAACCGTCAAGGTTAAAAAAATATATTTAGAGTAATGTGGCTAAATTATCAGAGCATGAAAACCCAAATCAACATTGCATCATCCCAAAGCACAGACAGGCTGATGAATATCAAAGTCCTGATTCGAGCCTGGATGAGATTCTCCCGTCCTGTTAACCTTTGCATGTAAAGTCAGAATCAGGCTCCGGCTCTTTTCAACATGGGAAGATTTTCAAAGGACGAGCGCCGGACGCATAAAAGACGATCCCGCGATTATCGAGGAAAAACTGGATGACTTTCAGACGGGGGGGGAGGCAATATCAATCACGGCCAATTTGAGGCCACCAACATGAAATATGATTTCATAAGACAAATGCAGTGTCATTCTTAATGTGCTTAACCTTTACTGTCAATGAAAAAGTATTGATTGCTCGGTGGCATTTTTTCATCATTTGATTTCAGAAAGTGTAATAATATATGGTGGTGGGCCGGGATAGAAGATGAACGGCAACAATGCCGAATTCCCCGCAGAGCACAGGAAGTGTAGAAAAGTTTATGTTTTCCGGAGAAGAATTTCTCTCTCAGCTCATCGTATAGAACATAAACTGTCTATGAAATAAATGCGACACTTATTCTAAGTCTTCTATATAAACTCTTACTTTTAATTTCTGTAGCCTTGTTTAAAGCTGACCAGCATTAACAGCAGGGAGCAGGCAGCCTGCTTCTAAGCAGCGTTTCTATTATTTCTCTATTCTGTTGAGTAATTGGGAGGTCTCCTATCTCTTCTTGGTCTTTGATCTACTTACTCAACCTAATAAGACTTTGCTCTGCTGCACTACAACCAAATCAGCAGTGCATTTTCAGGCCCCTAATAAGTGGTTAGCTTGATTTATATGGGTAATCTTGGCGATGTGGCAGGGCTCTACAGCCTCTCCCCGATGCAAGGAGCCTCTCTTCACAACCACAGGCCAGACCAGATGAGTCCATTACAGCCGGGGTAAAGATGGTCATTTAACCCTCCGCTCCTTCAAAAGTAGCAGTGTGCTAGTGCATCATGACGCAGGAGGAATTCTCAGTCGAAGCGTATTGAAGCAGTTGACGATACAGTGATGCATTGGCCGCACTGCCGAGCTCCATTGTGAGAGCGGGATGTTGTTCGGCCGTTGCTGCGGGTGGAGAGGCTCAGCCCGGCCCGGGGGAGCCCCGTGGGCCAGAGGAAGCACTTAGAGTGGTAAAATGGCCACTTATTCACAGCCACCCACCCGTTCTCACTGCTCCTCCCTACCCTAGATCCTCCCACTGGGTTCAGCAGCACAGACCTCCGGGATCTCTATGATGGACTGCGTAGCCCTCTCCACTGGTATATACAGACCTCACAGCGTTTAGCCTATTGTGACCTTGGTAACAAAGAATACAAGTGTGAACCTACCCTCCCTTCAATGTAACCAGGGTTTTTTTAAGGAATAAGCATTACACATTTAAGCAGATGCAGTTTTGATGAATGGTTTTATTTCCCCCCCTCTCCAGCTGAATCCTCTGGCCAGCCAGGCGGCGGTAGCAGCAGCAGCAGCAGCCATGGGTTCAATCGCTGGTTCTCAGGTGTTTGGCAACGCCCTGTCAAACCTGCAGGGAGCCACCGGGCAGCTGGTCACCAACGCACAAGGACAGGTGAGACGTGTAAGCTTGATACTACATGCAAATGAAATGGAACACTACAGAAAAATAAGCAGTTACTTTGGTAAACGCTCTGTAAAATACGCTTCTGGACCATCGATCTTGTACGAATGTGCAGCTCTACATTACAAGTGTGTATAGTATTTCTGATCTTTCCTCATAGATTTCCAGTGTTGGCGCTCTGTGTTGTCTTGAAGCTGTTTGTCTATAGTCTCAGTGGCCACCCTACCATATATTAAGCTTTTTGGGAATAAACAAAGCTCCTCGTTCTCTTATCCGCATGCGCCCGACGCAGTAAAACGCTGACCTTGTCATATTCACAGGGTGGCTGCAGAATTGTTCCATCAGTAGCCAGAGGCTTGAACGATGATGCTTGTCATTGTGCGGCCCTATCTAATGAATCATCTTATCGCAGGTGCACACCGCACATATTAAAGGAAAATTGTATGGACAGTGTGCCCTTTTATGCCACTCGTGTTATTTACTTTAACCCTCGTTCATCTTCACTTGCTCAGTCCCCACAGCGTGAGGTTAACATAGAGAAACTGAAGCAGGGGGGGGTTCTTTTTAAATACACATGCAAAAACAGTTGATTCTGAATTTCCCACGTGACAAGTAACCCACCGGAGTTAGATTACAATACCACCAGTGTGACCATGCTTCGGTGTTTACAGCAAAGGGTTGTCCGCGTGTGTGCGCTTGATGCTAAACGTCGCTAATGAGACAGTATGGACTTCCCTGGCTCACAAGGTGCCTGGAGCACTGGGGACAGATCACTGTGGATATGGACTTGATGGGCTGCTCTGTGCTTTTGTAGTGTCTTGGCGGCTGACACTCCCTGACATAATCAGGTCACAGACACGGTCAAAGCCCTGGGCTACAGCCTTTGCTCCCCACCTCATTATTCCACAGCATTATTCAGACGGAGGACTCTGAAACATGCACTACCCTATCAGAGGGTCCTGCCCCCCCCTCCCCCAAACACACAGGAGATTATACAGGCTAATACGTACCTCAAACAAGGCTGGAGGTCCAGCAAATGTGCTCTGGGAACTTTCGTCAGCACAGAGAAACCATGAGACGCGAGGCAGAAGAGCAGCTTTTTCAATATTAGGTTCATATTTGTCAAGAAACGCTTTTATTCATTTATTTGCTAGTCTTCAGTTGGAATTTACGGAACAATCTTTAGCCTTCCTGAGCTTCTCTGAGCAGAAAGTTACCTTTCCTTGAATTTAAAACATGTTGTAGTGTCTTTTGACCTCCTCTACAATTCTGTCTGAAGACCCTTTCATAAGCAAGAGCTCTGGGGACCTTGAAAAGTGCCAGATTTGATGGACGTTGGGAGTTCAATGTGTTTTTAAACCTTAATTATGTTGGCCCTTTTATTCTCCAAGGAGAATCAATGAGGCTCTTTTATCCTCGCTGCCTCTACAACAGTGATTAAGGCTGTGGATAAAAGCCAGAATATTTTTAAGTTAGTCTCACTCTTTATATTTTTCTTCCTTGATGAATCTGAGGCATTTTTGTGAACATCTTCTATTCAGTACAAATTCTGCGAAACCCCCCCCCCTCCTCCTCCTCCTCCTCCCAGTGTGCCATCCATCCTCTTTTTACTCCCAGCATTCCCAGCCTCTAGTAAGGCCTTGAGCCCCTCTGGGTAAACAGTGCTGGAACTAATACAGAGAACAACAGGTAAGGGACATATGCACCGTTAACCCGCACAGCAAGTTAGCCTGTAAAGGAGGTGAAGCTGAGCCACTACACAAGCGTGCCCTGTGTATTGATGGGAGCTTCCAGCCTTTAGATCAAGTGCAACCACAGTGTAAACGGCTATTGACCTTGTAGTTGTAAATCTAGTGTAAGGCTGCAGCAATTGATTATTTTATTATCAATTAAACTGTCAATGCCTTACAAGTTCCCCAGTTGCTTGTTTAGTCCGACTAGCACTAAAAAAAACAGAGATGGTGTATTTATATTTATTTAAAAGAACAGGAAAGCTGAAAACTCTCCTATTTGTGGCAACCAGCTATTGTTTGATATTTTTGGTTTATTAAGATATTTAGGTGATTAATCCATATTAATTAATCCAGGGTGGCGGTTGATGAATTTGTCATTGTTGCGCCAATCTACTTTATTTCTTTCTTCTACTATATTTCAAAAATTAAAAGGTTGATAGTAAATACTTGTCATGATCTATAAGCACCATTATTATGATTCTGCTCTCAGCTGAATCCTTTGGACTTGTGTGTAGTTGAAACAACTCCAAACCATTCCAAATGTTTTTTCCCCTCTCGGGTCTCAATTCACCGCATGAACAGCGGAGGGAGGGAAACCGGGCAGAGATATTGCCTGGCCACCATGGCTAAAGACACAGATTGCCCTGGCTGGAGAGATGAGATGACATTTCTGCGGAAACAAGAGCAGCGTAATCTTAATGAGTTCTGCTGGGTGGAGAGAAGCACGTTACTCACTTGCCATATGAACTGGATCGGGAAGCAGACACAGGAAGCCAAGTAAAGGAGAGGAAGCTGAAAAGTTGACTGAGAAGAGGAACTTAGGTGTTGACATGGTCCTGTAGGCCAACTGTTTATGAGAGGGCTGCATGATGAAAGTGCACGATAAGAAACACACATATCTATTTATTAAACATTGATAAACTGTATAAAACACACAGCTTATTAGTATATCTGAATGTAGTTTGTCATTAAACTTTTCAGAACCGGTTTGGAACAATAAGAATAACAAAAATGCTGTGTGTAACTTTAATTTGGTGTGATTTTAATTCGGTGATGGATTAAAAAATTAATTACTATACAATATGGTAAAAGATTACCATATTCAAAAAATAAGGACTTTGTGTGCAAAGACCTAAAGTTTAAAACATATTTCCAGAATAAGACGTGGAAATATCTGATCACAGACTAAATAAGCCGAGCTCAGAGTGTGTACTTTGTCCTGTTCGACACTCAACGCTGCAGACACATTCAGGGCATTACTGAAAAGTGATGCTCCATCGCATCCAACATCCAATTATGTTGAAATAAAAATTCCAGAACATTTTTTTAATGAACTAGGCCTCTGCTCCCCACACCTCAGCATCGGTGAATTCAAATCTTCCCATTCGGTGATTGCACAACAAAGTCTTCCCATCCGTCTCTAAGTTAACACTCAGACAGTCGACTACACTGGGAACTCCTCCCTCCCAGAAGAAGAGCTCTGTGACTCTGCCATGAAACATCTGCCTGAGATGGAGAAGCATTGCTTAGCGCGCCCGGGACGAGAGCTAAGCTGTCAGTTGCCTGCTCTTTTATTATGCTTATAGAACAACCACTTAGTCCAATGATGATGAATAATTGAGCGGAACAAGTTCCCTGCCACCGTGGCATGCAAAGCGGGATCAGTGGGACTCCGGAGACCCGAGCGTCAGGCAGGGCAATAAAATATGTTAAGTGGCAGGAGAGCATTACAGGGAATTTGTAAAGCGAGCGCAGAGAGAGAGATAAATTATCTCTCCCCTAATGCGAAGCAACGTAAGCAAATGAGCCGTGGCAGGGATGAATTACAGATTGTCGGCCCACCTTTCTCTCACTGATCCCTCCCTATTATGTCAAAGAGACGGGGGGGGGGGGAGGGGGAGGTGGACCACGCACTGAGACACATAAGTGGTGGAGATGGAGACTGCAGAGCCAGAAGAGGCTCAGCTAACGCCGCGTGAAAGCTGCTTGTGGTGTGGTGTTGCTTTGGCTTCGGGATGAAATGTAAACTTTAAAAAAATCACTTTTAACAGACGCATCTTTCTGCCCTGTGTTGCCAAATAACAGAATTTTAGAATGATGGGCGTCTCATCTGTGTTGAGCCGCTCTCTGGAGTAATGAGGCTCGGTGGAGGAGCCCTGTCAGCGGGGGGGCAGCAGTAACGGCTGCTCGGGAGCTGCCCAGAACCAGTCCCCAGATGACATTAACCTTCATCATGGTGAAGAGGCGCAAAGTCCCCCCCAAAGCGCCACTCTGGGCCACACTCTGGCAGCCCTGAGAGCTAAAACGCTGCAGTGACACTCGGCCGCCCCCTTTGATCCGCTCGTCCTGATTACAGCGACAGAGGGGAGAGGACCGGGGGCGGAGGAGGGGTGAAGTACCCCCCGGGACCCCGAGGGTTGCATTCGAAACACGGGGTCCTGTCTTACTCTCTGATGCACCTCTTTTCTCCCTCTTATTGTCTTTTTTTTTTACTTGCTCTTTCTTTTTGTTCTCTCCGGCCTGTGTGGGTGAGAGAGGGTGAAATGGGGGAGTCTGTGTCTCAGCAGGAACAGTCCTTCTTACCAGAGACAGACAAAGACACTCAAGCACAAACACAGCCACACACACACACACACACACACATGCTCATCCCTGGCTTGGCCTGGTGATGGATCATACAGTCAGTGGTGTGCACCATCACACACACAGGTATTCAGCGCTGACCTTTGCAGTGTGCTCCCAGCAGTCTGCTTTGGCTTCTCTTGCTCTCTTGCCTGTAAAACCACCTCGGTGACAGATGATCAGTGAACACTTGTGCATGTTTTCTCTCCAAACCTCACTCCAGACCAATTCAAAAGCAGTAGAGTGCTCTGATTAGCCTCATTACTCGGCAAGTGACCAGCTCACGCTTTGTTTCCGGTCACATCCAGAAGCCAGACGGAAAAAAGAACCCTCTCAGCGGCAGAGATCATTAAGACTGATACCTCCAGTAGCGTTTACCCTCTCTGCTTCTTCCTCTCTTTTAAAACCGCCCAGCTGATTTCATCTCTTCTCTACCCCCTTTGTAGATAATTGGAACAATCCCACTGATGCCCAACTCTGCAGGGCCCTCCAGCCAATCAGGGGGTGGCAACCCGGCACTGCAGGTACAGCCAATTACACCTCAGCTTCTGACCAACGCTCAAGGCCAGATCATCGCCACGGTGATCGGCAATCAGATTCTGCCTGTCATCAACACCCAGGGAATCACACTGTCACCAATCAAGCCAGGACAGCAGGTAACGTCTACGCCGATGCTCACACACACACACACACACACACACACACACACGTAGAACACATCATTATGCACTAAAACTGCTGCTGCAACAACGATGAAGAGCCGGTTTCTAAACTGTTGAATGAGAAACACACAGTGAAGTCAGACTAGTTCAGTTTATTCATAAAATATCCCAGCTCTGTCAGTCAGGTGTGTTTACGCTAAACACCCCATATTCCTCTCGCTTCGACACCTATAATGCTCATTTGCATCATTCCACTTGGAAAGTTTTAGCATGTGTGTGTGTGTGTGTGTGTGATAGAAGGCACTTGTCAGCCAACATCTCACACTCAGACTCAGGGTGACTGCTGTGCCCCCCCGCTCCACCCCCAAAAAAAGGAAAAACAAAACCGCACTTTTCATCACACCCCTTTAAGCCCAAACACTCCTGCCTCTGTTCTTCACCTCCTTCCTCAATCAAACTCTCCAGCCCCATGATTCGTCCTCCCTGACCTGGACCACAAGTATTTTGTTGTGATTTAAAAGGTTGTTTCATTCTTAACACTCACAGCTCCAGCTCGTACTGTAAGTGTAGAAACTCAACGCATCTTCTCCTCCTCCCACTTTGAAGATCTATACGGCGCTCGAGTGCGGATTCACACCATGAAAATGTTATTGACTTGATAATGACGATGTCAGCGCAGAATTACAGGGTAAAAGTTCACATTGAAGGCGCGTACAGTGGCGAGTGGATGAACTCTCGGCAGATGGACACTTAATTGTGGCTCCCCAGAATCTCCAGATCATACTCTTGAATGAATTAATGCATTTGTAATAATGTTTATGCTTTTGTCTCCACTTCAAAGCTTCGCGTGTACACATCGTTCCACAGCCATAATTTGCGGTTGTCAGAGCCGAGCAGTCGAGAATATTTCCAGTGAAGCTAGATGATTCTCCGAGGCCTGTCAACAGTCCTGACAGTGTGTGCATCGTTGTTGACACCCCCCACCATCCAAACAAACACATGCCACGGAGAAAATAATTAATAGCAGAAAAAGGAGAGGAGGAATCCGGCCCGGTTTATGGCAGAGACAGCTTTAAATGTGAAGACGCACCATCTTGATCTTGTAAAAGCAATTCAAATGTGCATAAAACATGAAAATACATTGTTTCCTCACTATCATAGCACGTAGCTGGCGGATCATGAATTATGTTTGATGCGGGGACTTGCTGTGTCCACATGTTTTCTATTTCACACCCAGGCTGCCATTATCAGCATCCTCGCGGGTCTGATGACGAGACAGATGACTCTAATTGTCCCGAGCTGCTCCTCTTTTGTTGGAGCCACAGAGAAGCGATTAGGAGGCTCATAGAGGAAGTAGAGTCCTTGAGCTGAGGCAGCATCTACTTCCTCCAATCGTAAACCCACTGTGTTAGTCTATTGAGCAAACTATTGACACTATATTCTGCTCTGTCAGTCTAAATACCGCCGGCAGTAATTGACATTTATTCTTCATCAGGTACAAGGTAAATCTCATTATGTTCAGCTCGTAAGTGGCTAATTTAATAGCTGGTGATTGGTTTATTAGATTTAATATTGTGGCCTAATCACCATAATGACATGATGACCATAAATGATGGTTGTTATGATGATGTGCAGAGGGAATAATGGATATTGTCCAGTACTACACAATGTCGATATGCTTCTTCAGCTCTTTGTGTTTGTGTTTGTGTGTGTCCAGCTGCCTCAGGCTCAGCAGAGTCAGACCGGCCCTGTATCGTCTCAGCCCAACCTGCTCCACATGCCCCACAGACAGAGTCCTCTCCACCAGGCCTCTTCCTCCTCCTCCACCTCCTCCTCTTCCTCGGCTCTCAGCGTGGGGCAGCTAGTCAGCAGTAAGTGTCCGAAAGAGCTCACAAAACACACAACATGGCTTCAAATACACAAAATAAAGAACCATGTCCCCACTGTTGATGCTATATGACAAATTTTTTGTATTAAAGGCTCAGGACACCTAATTTATACAAAACAATTATTTCCCTTTATGATATTAGGATTGTAGCAAAAATCTCAGAGCAAATAAAACCAAAGCGTTGGTGCCTAGAAACCACCAGTGTTTCTCGATAGTAAAAAATATTTTCGGGTGGATCATTCCTTCACTGACACTGACCAGAGATCCAACAGGGTGCAGCCACATTACTCTCGGTGTGGACAGCTTGTGACTGATCCCCGCCTCCTGTGATGGTTTTATTTGTCCTGACTGTCATTTCTTTGGTTTATTAGACGATCCAAAGTGGCGTGTGTTATGTATAATGAACATAAGTTTCATTCTCCCAAAGCGTGGGCCTTTGGCAGACACATATAAATCACTGGGCCACAGCCTGTCAGCATGCAGCTTCTGCCTTTAAAAACTCTGTTTTATTCAGATAAATTTCATTTGTCGGAGTCGATTCCGCTAAACTCCATGTAAACTCATTTCAAAGGCAGCTACAGTCCCACCGAATTTAATAAAAAAAACAAGTCGCCATTGATCAACTTGTTGTAGACATTGTGTTTAGTTTCTGTTTACTTGCAGCTCGGAAAATATCCCATAACCCGTTTTTGAGTCTGCAAAAAATCACAGCGGCTCAGTTCAGTGGTAAATAGGATTAATGCTTTATGCTGAGTATGAGCCACATCACTTTCTCTCAATGTCACTTAGGGCAAATAAATGCAAAGAAAAATCCCATGACAGAATCAGCCGCCTGCAGAGTGGAGATGCTAAAATGTTATTAGATTCACTGGCCACAAACTAAGTGCCAGAAACGGATTTTAAATCTGCACAACTACTCTTACTGATACTGCTTATTGATCCTGTACTGTAGCCGCTTGTTTTTATTTTTAAGAGATGAAAAAATAACAAATTGAAGACAGAATTAAGTTTCCCTTTATTTTCTCATATGCACGTTATATAAATAACCATTCTGCAAGCACAAAACTGCAAATTAATTTATAGTCTTAATCTGCTGCTCTGATTGATTTGAAACTGTGAATAACTGAACATCTCGGGTGATGCTCTGACCCGTTCAGATTGAATTTATAAAAACCCGTAACAATCAGCTGACTAATGGTTATTTTTAATCACTAACCCATGTTCATATAATTCAGTCCACCCTGTGCGTGGCCTCCAGGCGGCTGGTGTAGTAACACACCGTGTGAAATGAGAGATGAAGTACTAACTGGAGTTTTTATTGACATATTGTTTGTATTTCGGCCTCACAAGCAAAAAATGTGTTGTACTAGTTGCACCGTTCACTGTCAGTTCAGTGTGTTTGTTAGGTGTGAGTGTGTGCGGGTGTGTGTGTGTGTGTGTGTGTGTGTGTGTGTGTGTGTGTGTGTGTGTGTGTGTGTGTGTGTGTGTGTGTGTGTGTGTGTGTGTGTGTGTATGAGAAGATCAGCTTCCCCTCCGCTCCCACACAGGCTCGGAGAGACAAAAACACACCATTCTGTAGATGAACATCTTAATCAGAGACAGAGTTAGGGAAATAAATGAGATAACTTTCATGCATCAACAATAAATCAGAAATGTCTTTTATTTCTCCAGGACCGAGCTCATCAATACTTCAGACTTTAAGAATTGAGCCCAGGGGCCAGTTTAATACTCTGTCTCAGTACACTTCCTTAATAAAGAAAAATATCAATATTTTGTACCGAGGTTGATTATGTTTACTTTCATCTTGTTCTCCAGAATCTGTTCTGCAAATTAAACAGAGCTTGAAGTACTTTGCTCAAAAGCATCTTTAGCCATTTTCACCTGGTGGGATTTGATCTGGATATCTGATCTGGATAAGGAAGATACATCAATATAAATGCATGTGGAACACATTGTAAATGCAACCACATCACATCCGTGGTCTGATTCGTATTTTCAGATCTTAACCTTTTCTCTTTCGTCCTGTTCTTTTGTGCTGCAGAAACGAGTTCTAAACACAACACTGATACATCATCACCTTTTACATTGAATTTAGAATCACGTAACTGGCCAACTGATGAACATAAACCTATAATTCAATCTCTTTTAGCTCCGTGTTTGGTCTCCACCAGCTCCTCTGGGAAATAACTGACTCCGGAGCTGCCAGTTAAATGATTCTGTCCAGTTTCAGTGTTTTTAAATTCGGCCTTTAAAACCATTTAGGCACTGTTCTGTTTGTTCTGCGGGAGCTTCACTCCACCATTCATTACTGCAAAATAAATTAGAGGAGGTTTAAACCTTAAATCATATTTGGGTTGGGACTTAATGTCTGAAGGAAAATATGGATCCAGAGGCTACACCAGTTGGGATCTGCTGCACCAGACAACCATTAGTCTTTCAAACCACTAAGTAAATAGCCTCCGCTGGGAATGATGAAGAGATGCTCATCAATGTGGAGATGATGGGACCCGAAGCTGTGAGTGCTCATCCCTCCCATCTCAGGCGGCTCGGAGCCTCTCGTCCCTCGTCTTCCGAGTGTTCACACGTCTGGAGCACGCCGCATACGCTACACGTCACTTATGAGGCACAACGAGATGGCAGCTCCATAGATTTTTGCTTAAATACGCTTGGAGGATTCCTTTAATAATTCATTGATAATGACCAAGATGAATAATTCAGAGGCACAAACTTTGCTTTGGTAAGCAGGATGCCAGGGCACCTGACATTGATGTACAATGTGAAATCACTTTTTATTAGCAGGGAAATTCTTCAAAATGCCTCCGTGAAGTTTTTCAGATCTGCTCAAATGCGAAGATTCACAAACAGCATGTCTTTGTATAGAAAAGTGTTTGAGGGAGTCTGAGCCGGGTATCGCTTTTTTTGTATGAGGCTCGCGGCTCGTTTGAAAACCTGAACAGTCTTCACCGAGGGTCAGACGGATGAAATAATGTCTTTATACTCTCTTTAATGTTTCTATCTGAGAGCTGGCTGCAGAATATATGGGCATTCAGACAGAAAACTATGACACTGCAGAATCCATGTGCTCCAGATCCATCTCTCTATTGAATCAAGGAGCCGGGTGTCATGTGGTTTTGTCCAAATGCTTTTGTGTGCCAGTAAAGATCCACATTGGCAAGTCAGAGCCATGAAACACTTGCATTCATGCCGCAGATATATTCAGTCTTCAAAAACATCTCTCAGATACATATAGTTTACAGCACAAAGACAAATAATAAGTTCTGACCCAGAACCAGGACTATATTTGTTAAGCTTGTTTACAGGCGATGGTGATATGTAGGAATGTTTGCTCCATTCACTCTGGAGAATGAGGAGAGCGACGAAGGGGCAGAGGTCTCATAAAATGAGTTGTGTCTGTTGTGTCGTAGACCCGCAGACCGCCCCCAGCGAGGTGGACGGGGTCAACCTGGAGGAGATCCGTGAATTCGCCAAAGCTTTCAAGATCCGCCGGCTGTCGCTGGGCCTGACACAGACCCAGGTGGGCCAGGCGCTCAGCGCCGCCGAGGGGCCGGCCTACAGCCAGTCCGCCATCTGCAGGTAATGTCCAAACAAAGAGTGGAACAAAATAAACAGCTCATTATCTCTAAATATCCCGGTTGTGTCACGTGGAGGCGGATGCAGTTGTGTAACCTCAGTGAGTCGTCTGGTGCTCACAGCTGCCATCTATTTTTCATCCCATGTTTTAACAGACATTATTAAGATATTAAAATACATAATTGACTATCACCACCCTGACAAACGAAAGCTCTTATGTCTTTACTTACCGTGCGTCCTCTCACCCGCTGACATGACAGCCTTGTGTTACTTATGCAAAATACATACACAAGTATTACACGAAGCACTTAAAGCATTTAATAATTACTAAGGCCCCTCGCCTCTCACTGCGCCGGAACATGAGGGAGCTTGACGGTGATGATCTGTTAATAAGATTGCCATGTTTTACTGCTGCCACGAGGACAGTTTAGTCATAAATGGTGCGTTATATATTCATGAGACAATCAGACAATCAGTGTTTCATCCCCCCCGTCGTTCCACTCCACTAACATTTTGCACAGAGACACCAAATGAGCTACATTTCCCTTTCAAGGCAGAATAATTGGGCCACATCATGTCCGAATATGAATTTTTCAAGAGAACTTAAAAGCAAATCACTCATACAAAACGGTTTTAGGTGCAAAATTCATTGTAGAATTAATAAATGCTGGTTAATGTTATATTTATTTTCTGAATTTCAATTTAAATGACACATTTTAACAGCAGTTCTTTGTTGTAAACAACACAATTGTAGCCTGTTTTGCGTCAAGCCTTCACCTCCATTTTCCAAAATGAAATTTAATTTTAATCTTTAATGCTCCTCACTGATGACCTGTGCTGTTTATCCGACACGGTGCTGCCACGCACTTTTAAAAATTTCATCACATCAACATCAAACGGCCGATAAAATGTGACCGGGTTGTTTCGAGGCCCGGCCGCCTCCCACTAATGTTTAAACTCTTAAAATCACACATTAAATATTTACAGCTGGGCATAATTCAAATATTTATAATATACATTAAAAGCCATTAGCTTCAAAAAAATAAACACTCTGTGGGCTGTTATTCATGCAGTTAAGACAATTTTTTTTTGTTTGTGTAACATTGGACATGACATCCTGATGTTTTAAGTAGAGGGGCAAACTTCACATGCTTTAGTTTAGTTAACATCAACACAGACATGACGTTTGAAGAGAAGCGGGACGTCACAGTAGCTCAGGGGCTGCGGCTCTGAACCCAGACAGAGAACAGACACTGACAGATGCTTCCATCTTGTCTCCTTTCATTGCTCAGTATGTTTCCAGGCACTTTATTAGTTTATCTAAACAGGCACAGGCATTACACGAGGGGATCATCAAACCAATGATGTGCCGCTCCGTCCTCCGCCTGCTCGAGTTTGTCTTGTTTCCCTGATTTGAATTCAGAAACATTCCAAAGTTACCTGATTAGAATTAAAAAAGATCGTCCAATTTATCATTTTAATTAAATGATTTAAGATAGAAAACATTATTTACTCACCTTAATGAGTCTCACTGCTTAGAATGCAGTACAAACTCTCAGATTACTGTCCTCATTAGTTTAATCTTTAAAACGACACGTTTGACTCAGCATAAAAATAAACATTACCGTGATTTTAACTTAATGAAGAATCAGGAATATACAGCTGATTAAAAAGGTATCTAAGTTAATGAAAAGTCTTATATTTACTTATATCACAAGTTTGGGTTGTAATTCTATTTTTTTAAACATTGCTTTACAGTAACTGAAATCAATACTTTTTCTGAAAACTCATATCAAGGAATACAAATATAAAAAGTTACCAGAGCTTTGACTAAATTAATTCAAAAATTAGCATCTAATAATAATATTCAAGAGGAAAAGGTAAATGTGACCCTGAGCTCTTAACATATATTTCAACATGTATGGGTATTAAATTTATACTAATCCTGTAAAATATTCCAAATCAAGTTACTTCATCTCATTGTATTCAGTTTCATATTAAAAAGAATATTAACATGACACAACACATAATACATTTCAGTCAGTATCACAAGATCCCACCAGTATCACATTGTAAACACACAAGACACATGACTTCTCTGATGTATGTAAATTATACTCATCGTTATTTTACCGTTAAAAAGACAAAGTCACACTGATTGCAAACTGGTGAACAGATGTTTAGACTGATTCAAAGACGATGGGACATGTGCAGTTCGTAACTCAGAGGTAATTTTTATATTAAAATGAAAATATCATCGAGTTAATGTGAATCTGATCATAGCTTTTAGGTCACTGATGCACCTCTCGGTTAGTTCTCTGTTTAAAACTCTGCTTCATGGCTGTGAAGCCTCGGGCAAACGGTAACTCAGCTCTAAACATGCATCTCGTCTGAGCTCAGCTCTGAAGGTACTTTTAAGAAAAGACTGGAGGTGCATTCAGGGCCATTTCTCCCTTGTGCTGATGCACTAGAGGAGGGAGTGCATACCCCAGCTGAGCAGCTCTCAACTCATTTTAGTATCTGCAGTTCCTGTTGATCCATGAAATGTCCTGTCTCTGGTGACTCCTCATATTTACTAATGTATTCCCCGCAGTATGAATCTCTCCTCTTTCCACTGTTTAGGGGGGGGACGGGGTTATAAATAATCCCTGCCTGTCGACAAGCAGGGATGCACCAACGAGGTGTAGAAACAGAGGAAGTTCATGCATGCATGGGCATCTGGCAGCAGCTCACCTCGCCATTAAAAATGTCTTGTGTGCATTGTTTGTTCCTCGGAGAGCTCTCTGCTGTCTCTCCATCAGCGTTGTCCGCTCAGGACTCACTTCACTAAAAGCATTCACACACGTCAGGCTGCTGTCTGTCCCACGAACACCGTCCGTCCACTCAGAGATTCAATCTGCTCTGGAAAACAGATCTTAAACATCAACTGATGTCATTATATATCTGTTGATAGAAATCTTTTTGTGGGTTGTGCTGATACCAATAATAGGGAGTAAAATATTTCTGATACATATCTATCAGCTGATATATATTTTAAACAGTTCAGTGGTTCCTAATATGTCTTCATCAAACTCTTACAGATAAAAAGACTTTATTATAAATAACTATGAATTAAAAAGAAACACAAATACAGTCAAATATATAAAACTTCAAACAAGAACTTCTATCTTAAAATGTAAACAAGTAAACCGACATCTTTTCTTGGTTGATTCTGTGAAGTAAAGGGTTTTCATATCAGCCAGCTGTAAAAATGGCCAGGGTCCACTTGATATACAAATCATGTTTTTAAAATATATTTTACTAGTGATTTCTCCATGATAAACTAATTAGGCGTCTCTAAACATGCTGAGCAGTTGGTTTAATAATTCACTTTGTGCTTTACATGGCTGCAACCGGCCCCATCATACACTGTAGGTTGTGGTGCTCTTTGGTTAAATCATTAAAAAACAAACAGATCCAGTTTAATTGGATCTGGACAAGAAGACAAACACAACCAGCGAGTAAAAACATAAACACAACTATACCTCAATGCAGCCTCACATCTTAAATAATGCTCAAAATCCCCAAGTATTATTTTAATCCACTTTAAATTAAACCCAAGCTTCATTTGCTTTACATGACGTAAAACAATTTAGTTCCTTTTTACATAACAGGTTTGAGAATTGTCTTATTTTCAAATCCTAACATCAACGTCCACGTGTCTCATCCACATAAACAGCCTGAGTTCATGTCAGAGGCAGAAGCTCCTCACAGAGTCGTGTTATTTCAGAAGAAGCTTCATTCTCCATTCGTACCTCGAGTCGCTAAAACGCTTTCGTGAAGTCAGAATTATATGTGATGCAGCCGTGGAGTCTCTGGAACTTTCAGGATTAGAGTGTGTAAATGTATTCTTATTAAATATAAAATGAGACGTTGTTAGGGGATGAAGGAAAGTTTGAAAAATGTATTAAATGTACATTTTGATCAATAATTCAAGGCTCTTTTTTGTAAATAAAAGATGGTGCCATATTTAACTGCATGCATTAGTGCATTTTTTATTTTTTTATCACCTGAGGGAAAGAAACTGAATATTTGACAGTAAATCCTGTGATTCCTGTCTTGTTTGTCTGTTTGTTTCATTTCATTACGGTATTTAGTTAGATGTTGGGTATGTTTTTATTCTGGTTTGACTGGACCAGACTTTTAGCCATTGGCACTATCTCCTTACTCCACCATTGCCAATTTGGGACAGAGAACCACAGGCTCGTCCAGAAAAATTAACTGACCACTGGCAGCCGTCACCTCCAGCTGCTGCAGCGGAGGTGTCTCCAGGTAGAGAACAGAGAAGGGGTTTGGCTCGGATGTGAACCTGGATGCTAGTCTCAGTCCCAGTGGCATTCTGGTTTAGGAGAAGAAAAAAGGCAGGCAGATTATCCCATGTTCTGGCAGGGCACCTAAGTAAGATTCTTTTTTCTCAATTCTCCCCAGACACACCATCCTGAGAAGCCACTTTTTCCTACCACAGGAAGCCCAAGAGAACACTATAGGTAGCAGTCTGACAGGCAAACTGAACCCTGGCCTTTTATATCCTGCCAGGTTTGAGAAGTTGGACATCACCCCTAAAAGCGCCCAGAAGATTAAGCCCGTTCTGGAGCGCTGGATGGCCGAGGCTGAAGCCCGCCACAGATCCGGCATGCAGAACCTGACTGAGTTTATCGGCAGCGAGCCTTCAAAAAAACGCAAGCGGAGAACCTCTTTCACCCCGCAGGCGCTGGAGATCCTCAACAGCCACTTTGAGAAGAACACGCACCCCTCCGGACAGGAAATGACGGAAATAGCCGAGAAGCTGAACTATGATCGGGAGGTTGTGCGTGTCTGGTTCTGCAACAAGAGACAAGCGTTGAAAAACACAATAAAGCGTTTGAAATCGCCCGAACTCGGCGCGGCCGCACCAATGGACCCGCTCACCGATTCTCTAGAGGAGCTCCCGAAGTGAGCAAGGCCCTCGGACACCGGGGTAAAAAAAAAAAAATTGGAGAGCGGAGATGTGGCTGCCATTTAAAAACAAGAAGAGTGGGATGAACTCTCGAGAACTGAAAACTGTTCCCAGTCACCTGGACCGGGCGGTGATGAGTTTGCAAACAAAAGCTATGTGTTGTCAGTGTGATTACCACAGTTGTGTAAATGACCTTGACGAAACCAAAAAGAAGAAAAAAGAGATTAATATGTGAGAATTATGTAAAAAAAAAAACATACAGTGTGCTGTTTTCAAAGAGTTTTAGATTCTGGCCTTTACGGAACCAGACTGTCGCCCAAATTTTTGGTTCCTACCAGGAGGGATTTAATAAAGAGATCATACCAAATCAAAACACTATTTACCAAAGTCTGTTGCATCTGAGTACTAAGAATAATTTTGTAATGTAAATGTGCTCTAAATTTTTACATTTGTACTGGCAAATCTAAGCTATATGTGTGAGGTTGAGTAATACATTCTATCTTTGTCTCGCTTACTTTTTCCTTCATTGTTTGTATGTAAATATCTAAAACTACAAAAAAAAGAAAAAGAAAAACGCTGTCTTCAAATTGAAATCATGCCGATAAAGTTTCTCTTTTTTGGGATGAAAAAAAAATTACCTTTGCTGTTGAACAATTGCATAATAATGTCGTTTTTGCCTCCGATTTGTGTTTCACCTGCAGATATTTTCAGTGGAACTTTGTACGACTTTTACAGGTATTTATTAACGATCAACACGCGATTGTTTTCCTAGGATGAAATTTAAGGACTGTCACGTGACGATGATGAAGAGGAGGGAGGGGGAGGAGGAGGAGGAGGGTTTCGGTGTCTGTGCGGTCGACTGCAGCTTTATTGTTTTGAGCTAACGTGTCATTCTGTTGCCAAAGCCTGAAAAGCCAAAGAACACATTCAGCTCAAGGACTGGGGAACGATTTTAAACGTTTTATTCATTTGTTCACATGTTCAATCTCTCCCCCTCTTTTTTTATTTTTCTGAATTGTTATATTGTGTAAGTAAAAAGAAAAACCACACTGTCATAACAAAGAGCTGAACTGTCTGCTGTAATTTTTTTTTTATCTTGGTAGAAACAGAAAAAGAGTTTGACACATTTTTCTTTTAAGCAAATTTGCGTTTGCACGTTTCGACTCAAAACTCGTGAAGATTCACAGAAAGTCCCAAAATAAAAGAATTTCACTAATATCACTGCAAATATTTTTACACAACAAACCCTTTAAATACGCCCGGAAATTACCTGAACATTTGGTCGAAGCTTTTTTTTTCCTAAATCTATTTCAACTCAATTTTGCTTTTCACAAAGATGAATGTTGTTTCTCTTTCTTTATATTCTGAGTTCCTCTCCGTTGAGTTTAAGGTTTACAATCAGTGTTTTTTTTTTAAATGGAAAAGTGTATGAATTCATTTCCACGAGAAGCAAAGTGTTTAAAAAGCTTAATCTCTCACAGATTATCTGGAAGATCTCACGTATTTTCTGTGGCTCATTTTCACAGGTAGAAATTGTGTTTTTCTGTTTTAATCGACTCTCCATCGCTGCAGTGCGACACTTTTAATTTCACTCGCTTTCTACTTTGTCAGAAATGTCAATAATCCAGGCGAAGGACCCCCCCCCCCCCCCCCACCATCCAGACTGTCACTATAAATATTTGGCTCTTACAAAAACTCCCACGGGAGGAAAGGAAAAAACGAGGTGAATGTTGAGAATAAGTGTCACTTTTCAGAACAAGTGAACTTAATTTGAAGTGAGGTGAAATTTGATGCAATTTATTCAGAATCATGTGTCTGCTTGATATCTGTCCCTCCATGTCACATTGGTTATCTCAGTCCCTCAGTCCCCAGTGCACGGCTGTGTTCCTCGTCCCTGCCTGGAAACACACACACACATACACATACACACACACACTTATCCAGAAACAGTAAAGACTCACTTTCTACTTTCACATCCTCAGATTTGATTATTTTTATTTTGATACAAGAATTAACTTCTTCAGGCGAATCCTGGGCCCAGAATTACGACGACCACCCGTCAGATGAATATAAGAGGAAGCGGCAGCGGATCAGTTGTGAGGCTTAACAATAAAAAGCTGTAACCAAAACCAAAAAATAAAAAAAGAAGATGTATAACAAACAGACACAGAAAAGGAGTTGCGCCTTCGCTCGACCTTTCAATGCTGGACCAAAGCTCTATAGTTATGCACATTGTACAGAGAAATAGATTCACGGTGTTGACAATCTTTAAAAATCCTAGATAAAGAAGAAAGAAAAAAAAAAAATTGAAGAGTAGAAATGTACAGTAGCTCATCATCCAAGGTTTACCTCAGTACCGATCATGTGAGAATCAAACCGACGCCACACGAGCAGCAGCAGGTCGGGGGGGGGGAGACGGTGATTCTGCTCCGTGTCGTCAGTGTTCACCTCTTATTTATTACCACGGGACACATGATTGTTTTATTTGTGTGAAGTGCTTTCCTGAGCCACATGTGACTCTCTGCTCGTTTCTTTTTTATTGTTGTATCTCGTTCTTTTTTTCTGATTGGCTGTGACACCCACCTCAGTTTTCACACATCTGTAGACCCCCGTGTAGAGGAAGAGGAGACGTTGTTGCTCTCGACCCGATTACGACCATTTGTTCAAATCACCTTGAGATACTTTTGTGAAATTTTACTTAACACCGACAACCTGGTTTGACGTTTTTGTTAATATTTGGAGAACTTGAAACCAAAGCTGAGGAGCCTGCAGAGGTTGGTTTTTGTTGAGTTTTTTTTTTATAGACTGAAAACTGTACTTAATCTATAGAGCAATATCTGTTTGGTCTGTTAAGCAGCACTTTGTGTATTTCTTAAAAAAAGCTTCAAGTCTGTCACATTGATTTGTACCATTATTAGTAATAAACAATTGTTTGACGAGTTTTGTGTCATCTTTTCTGATGAAACACAACACAACACAACTTCATGTTTATTCAACGCTGAGTTAAAGATGGAATTAAACTTTTTAACTTCACTTTAATCATATAAAAGTTTATTATAACATATAAATGTATAATTTCTGTATGACAGTTTATTTTGTAAAGTTGTCGCAGACACCAGGACAACTACACAGAGTTGGCTTTTGCAGAAAAGACACATCAAATGAAAGGTGGATAAATGTTAGCTGGGTAAAAATCCCAAATCCCATTTGCTGACATGGAGGAGGTTGGGTCATACTGCAGACAGCCACCAGGGGGCGATTGTGGTGTTTGGCCACTACCATAGATTATATAAAGTTGGATGACATGACAGCTCCACAAAAGTGAAGCAAAACCATCTTGATCACCACCTGGATGCTGGCTGCAGTTCATAAACCCCGCCTCCTCCATGTTAGTGGATGTCCCAACATATGTCACAGCATCTGCTAACATGGAGGGGGCCAGGTTTATGACCTATACCTCAGCTAGCCACCAGGGGGATGTTTCTTACACACAGCCTCCGAAGTATCAGACTATCTGTGTGACAGATTGATAAATACGATTAAATCTCTAATCATGAGAAGTTGAGTTTATTTTAAAAAGCAGTGTGATGTCAGGTAGATGCTGATGTCGAGGTTAAAAGATCCTTTAACGCACAATCATTTCAAACAACATGGCCGACTCCTCTTTTCATCTTTTCAAACCTCCCACATAAACACGAGAGCGTCAGAGAAAAGCCGACATGTCCTGACTTTCTCTCTGTGAGGTCACATCGGCGCGGAGCTTCACATTTACAGTGCCGTGCAGTGATTTGACCTTTGACCTCTGGCTGGTCGACAGGCGAATGAACCCGATTGGCTGCTTGACGCATTTAACGAGAGAAAAGTCGACCAAAAGCCATAAAAAAGAGTCTCACGCCCGATATGCTGCAATTTATTGAGATTTCCTCAGGGTCAGTGGAGAAGAGAACGCGTCAGGTTTGCTCCTCATCAAAGCTTCATGTGTTTGTCTTCAGCAAATAACAACAAGACAAGTGTAAAGAAGGAGAAATATATAAATAAAAAACGCGGAGAAAGCCTTTTGAAACTAAACTCAAAAGTTTGATAGCGCTTCCCTCTCCGTGATGCCTTTGAAAAAAAAACGGGCAGGCAGCTGAAAAGAAAGTAGTAAATAAATAAATAATAATAATAAAAAGCACAGACAACATAAATTATTAACATTAGACTGAAAACTGATGTTCCAGATGCTTTTTCGTCTTCCTTTCAGCTCGCTCCCCCCCCCCCCCCCCTTCATTTCAAAACACTGGCTGCAGTTTTTGAGTGATGATGGGTGAGGTGTGTGTGTGTATGTGTGTGTGTGTGTGTGTGTGTGTGTGTGTGTGTGTGTGTGTGTGTGTGTGTGTGTGTGTGTGTGTACGCGCCGCTCCGCCACGTTATTTGATATTCTTTTGTTTTCCACCCCCGCACCATCTTCATTGTCTCTGCCATTAGCGGTGTAATTGTGCAGATGCAGCTTCTGACCCATATCTGTTTTCTAAAACTGTTTGTATTCTGCTGCTGATAAAAAAGTTTGCTTTCCATTCTCTCTCTCTCTCTCTCTCTCTCTCTCTCTCTCTCTCTCTCTCTCTCTCTCTCTCTCTCTCTCTATCTCTCTCTCCACTGCTACAGCACAGTATCTCTGATGGAGAGTAACAGCTCGGTTAAAATAAATCCAAACACAGATATTAGGGCGTGAGTGTCAGAGCTTCTTTATTTTATCAATAGTTCTTGGAAGTGAATCCGGTGAGAGAGAGTCTCACTGAAAAGTTTTGTTCCTGTTTTTGATCGATTTTAGTTTCTTACTGTCTTTGATTTAACAGCTCAAATACAAAGATGGTTTTTCATTTTGTAAGTCTATGACCTAAAATGACAGAAACCATCGTAAAGAAAGATTTATTTGAAGTGCACCTAGATTGGTCCCATCCATTAACAAGGAGGAGCCTGGGTTTATGACCTGTACTGCATCCAGCCAGCAGGGGGCCATCCAGATGTTTTGGCTTCACTTGGGGAGCTGCCATCTGTATAGCTTTACGTTCAGTCTCTGGTCAACACTGATGTTACTGATTGGACAGTAAACACTTCTCAATATATTTGTCTGGAACGTTCTCACATTAGTGGTTCTCCTGAGGACATGTGACCTATTTCACCAACATCAGTCACAGCGTCAGCGGCTCAACGTCAAACCGTCTTTAACCAAAACAGATTTTCCAGCAGCAGCTCAAACGAACTTTATTCTGCTCCGATGTAAAAATCATCCAAATCTGCAGTGACAGAGATTTATTCACTCACAGAAAACAAACAGTCTTTTATTTGCATGGACCCACAGTTTGTCTGTGTATCATAAACTCAACCTATTGTCTTTAGATATTCAAATAAGAGGCAAAAATCACATTTGACAGCAGTATGACATCATCAGGGTCGTTTTCCAGAGTTGGCAAAGCTCCTGAAAAAACCTCAGAAGTCGTTAAACGTCCTGTTTTGAGTCATTTCAAGTTTACAGTAAATTTACAGACAGTACAAGTCTCACAATGAGAAACTGTGTTAAAATGCAGAATTAATTACATATTTTTAAGAAAACTGTTGAAACTGTTGAAGATGAACAGAGAAGCTACATCTTCTTCTTTTTTCTTTAAAGCACTGAGCAGAGATGTAAGAGTTTAGTTCACATCCAGTCCTTAGTGTTGTCGGGTGTTTCTTCTTCTTCTTCTTCTTCTTCTTCTTCTTCTTCTTCTTCTTCTTCTTCTTCTTCTTCTTCTTCTTCTTCTTCTTCTTCTTCTTCTTCTTCTTCTTCTTCTTCTTCTTCTTCTTCTTCTTCTTCTTCTTCTTCTTCTTCTTCTTCTTCTTCCTCTTCGTGTCCCTCCATCTCTCTCTCTGTGTTTTTCCTCCTGACAGAATCAAAGCAGAGACCAAGGCCTCCTTCAACCGTCTGACTTGTTGAAATCGAAACGCTCCCGTTCAACCTGCAGTCTCCTGAAATCGTCCCGGGCGGCGGTGGCGGAGAGAGGGAGGCCGGGTAGAAAACATTATGACATGTCGGCGCTCCAAATGGATTATGTTTCAATATCAGCCCGGACACAGAAAGGCAGAGGCGGAGGGAGAGAGTGCACGTGTTGGATGCAGATGGTTTTAAATTGCTGCCTTTGTTTTCAATCAGGCATGAAGCATTCACTTTCCTTATCTTTCAGACAATGCGGCGGCGCGCGGTGGGGCTGATGTTCTGGGTAAATGAACTGTCTGTACATCCCTCACCCCCCCCCACTCCTCCGCCTCCTTGTTTTCACTTCCTGCTCAAGGTTGAGATGTTGCTACACCGACTGTGAAGCCGCTCAGCCGTCTCCCCACTTTGCTGCTCCGCACACCCAAACGCCTCTCGGGGTGCAATTACCAATCCTCACATGCAATCGGGCTCGGCCGTGCATATGATCCCTTTTGCTTTTCCACCGTTGTTTCAGGGGGTTTTTCAGCGTTATTAGCAGTGACACTGTGCGAGGTGTTTGCAGGTGGAGGAGTTAATAGCCCAGTTCTTTACAGAGACACCTGTCTGACTTGAGCAGCTGATTGCATCAGCTCGTAGTCCATTTAACCTTGTAGCTTTTATTTGGGCTTTGATGTCTCTGTTCAGATTCTCTCTCAGTGTTTCTCTGCAGGATTCTGTCCTGAACGTATCAAACAGGTGAGACGGGGAAATCTTCTCCTTCTGTTTTCCAAAAACTCAAATTAGGATTTAGATTTATGTGACAAAAATGTATAATACTGAATGTATTTCATTTGAAACAGTCAACATCTGTCAGACTTTGGCCTTTAAGTTTCCTGTTAATTTGTTTATTGATATTTGTCTATGCCTCATGCATCACCAAATTAAAATAATTGGTTGGATAATGACATTTACATCATTAAGTCCTTAGTGAACACGAAAACTATGAATTTGTTTTTAAAAAGTTAAACTCTCACTTTTCATTTGCAGCATTAAAGCAGCTGTCATCATTAATTTGTTATGTTACCAATAAAACAAATGTTAAGAATTAAGATGTATCACCTAAATCTATATTAAATCAAAGAGCCCAAACTTGCAAATCCACAATAAACGATGCACCATTTGGTGATGGGGGGGTTTGGGGTGTCCTGGGGTAACCAGGAGCCCATTGTGCCATATTCCATATGATTACGGCCCTGCTCATAAACAGCAGTTACATTTTGTAGCTTTAAAATGTGCAGCAATGTCCAACTTTATCTAAAACACAGCATCACAACACATTTTTGCTCGAAGCACATGATTAAAAGCATCAAAAGTGGAATCTCCTCCCTCCTCGTCAGGTAGTTTGCACGCAGAGTTTAGAAAAACCCTTTTGGCGAAGAGCAACTCTCCAGCGTCGGGGTCACCGCAGCTCGGAGAGCCGCCGGGACAAATCACCGGCCCTGCCCTCCATCATCCTCTCATCCCGCTGACCTCTGTGTTCGCCGTGGTATACTTACAGCACATGCAGAGAGAGGGGGGTGCAAGAAGAGGGTGAAGTGTGGGGTGGGGAGGAGAAAAGAGAATGATTGCATATCTGAAGGCATCAGCAGAGCAGGTATGGATGTTGGAGCAGTGACATGCTCGGACACATCTTGGCTTTCTTATTAGTGAGGACCCGTCCGGACACTTTGGGCCCTTTCCTGCAGGGCCGTGATGAAACCCCCCCCCCACGGTGCATCGGTGGAAAATGGCCGAGGGGAAATCACCGATGAGCATCACTCAAAGACAGGGAGATGTCAACAGGCCCATAATGATAGCTGATGGCCCCAGAACCCTCTCCTTCTCCCTCTCAGCCTCACCTGCCCAAGTTGCACTACACTGGAAAACGTAATTAGAGGTAAAACAGAGAGACGGAAGCTTTATCTCTGTGTATTCTGTAAGCAGCTCCCTTTGTTTTTTTATCCATCCAGGAGTCCTCTCTCTCTCTCTCTCTCTTTTTCTCCTCCCCAATCTCTCTTTCTCTTCATGGAGGAAAGGAGGAGGAGGAGGAGGAGAGCTCCCTCTGTGAGATGCCAAGGTGCTCCCAGTCCATTGTGCTGCTGGCTGTCAGGTTAAATTAGGGAGTACAGGCTCCGTGAGTGTAAAAAAATCAATACTTGATGGAAGATTGCTCCCCGGAAAATCTGTTTTGATTCCAGGATTAATTCTTGACCAAAGGCTCCAGCAAAATGACATGCCATTAGCCTGAAAATGAACACATTCTGCAGTGGAAATTGGATGGAAATGTGTCAGGTGATTGCCCCGGCTGGTTGTTTTTGACTCTTTGAGCGAGCGGGGGGGACTGAAGGTGTGGCTGCTGCGAATGAGGCCTCTGGGCAGACTCTGTTTTCCGGCACAGAGACGACTCCTCCGTGGCCTCAGAGTATTCTCAAGGCCATTGTTGTCCAGCGGCTGCAAATGCATTCCACCAAGGTGAAATGCATTTGCCCGCCACCCGGCCTCTCTTGTGTTTTCCATAAAGCGCGGCACGAGGAATGAGAGAATCTGAAAATAAAACAGGGAGGATTCCCCCCCCCCACTCGTTTGTTTACCCAACAGAGAGAAGAGAAGAGTGAGATGCTTTATTGATGAGTGAATAATGTGTTTGTCGTGACGGTCGACGTCTCGTTGTTTGAAATCTTAAACAGGAAGCGGTGAAGATGCACCGGACATTGATTTGAGCAGCCGGAGCGTTCAGGCTGCACTAAACATCTGTGTTCAGGAGTGGGAGGAAAACACACACAACAGGAGACGTGATTTCTGAGGCTCTCACGTGTTTTCTGACCAGAACACGACGGATTCAATCAGAGGATTTCGCTTGTTTTTCATCTAAAACACGGTTTTCATGAAGCACTTGATAAAATGTCACGTGGGTTTAGATCGAATATCTAAATGCAGATCTGATCAATATAAATTATAGATACTGGGTGATTGATTTGTATTGTATTAGATCAAAATCACAAAATCAAATCAGAAAATTATTTAAATATTTTTAATCGTTGCTTTTTATGAGATTATGAATCACGTACTTTTTTTTGATTTGAATCTGATCCATCTGAATGCAAATCAATTACCAAGAATCCGAATATTACAACTTGCATTAATTAAAAGGACTATTTTGAAATGCTATGAGAACATCCTTTATTTAACCTTGAGGATAAAGTGAGATCATATGATAATTTCATTATTATTTTATATTATACATATTATAACATCAAATATTATTATTATTATATTAACAGAGTTGACCATGTAATGAATTTTGAGTCCTGCAGTGAACCTCTGTGGACAGGTTTTACAGTGATGCTTTAGCGCCACCCCCTGGATGAAAAACGCTATTACTCTTATAATTATTATTATTATCTGGTGTGCCTTGCCGCTAGGTGGCAGTGTGCGGCAGCTTTCAGCTTCTCGTTTCAACACCACAGAAGAAGAAGTGTGGACAGGCACGCCCCAAAACCAAAGTTTTACAAATGCTAAATACCGAATATACAAATACATAATGACATTAGAAATACTGTAATTTGAATAATTAAAAAAATAGATAAATAAATTAAATAAGAATTGAATTATTAATCATTGTAATAACGTCTTTTTATATATATATATTTTTTTTTTTTTTTTTTTTCCCCAGGAGTTTCATGTTGTTCATCACCAAGTCTCTTAATGTCCCTTAAGTTAATAATAATTAATAGCGAACACGATGTTTTCTCTTGTGATTTAGTTTCCAGGCGGATCCTCTGTTGACGTCGCGGGGTGATGACGTCCCCCGGTCATCTGTCACGCTGCTGCGGCGCCTCGCTTGTTCTCGTCCCGCAGAGACAACACGACCCGTCGCTGAGACACGTCCTGTCTGTCCCCGGAAGCTGAAGATGTCCTGGCTGAAAGCTGCGTCCCTCCGCTCCGAGGACGTGTTCGATGAGGCCGGAGACGAGATGAAGCTCCAGAGTAGAGAGTGGAGCTCGAACATGAACAAGCGAGTGAAGGTGAGTGTCCTCCTGCTCCTCGTCCATCGTCCACCTGGAAGCTGAGTGTCCCCTGAGCTCATGTGTCTCTGTCCCGGTCAGGACGGGTACGTGGACGGGGTCAACGCCGGGGAGGACGAGGCGCTGCAGGTCGGGTTCAACCAGGGCTTCCGGGAAGGAGCCGCTCGGACTGCGGCTGTGGGTCGACTCAAGGGAATCATCAGGTGATAATCGATCAGGTCGATCAGATCTTAGTCGATCAGAGCTGCGAGTTGTCAGACTCCAAACTTAAAACCTCTGCACACAGATTAAAACCTGAATGAAAGTTTCATATCATTACACAAAGCGAAGCAGCAAGCTGATTCTACTTGAGAAACTGGAGGCAGTATTTTGTTTTTGTAAAAGTATGAATCAAAGATGGTTAAACATGAGAGAATTCAGCCAGGGAAATATCAAATAATGCAAATAAAGGCTGAATAAGGTAGAAAAATACAAGTAAAAAGGGGGAAATATGAGAAAAAGACAAAGTAAAATACTTTTTGTTGCATACAGAGCTTCACAACCCTGAGAGATCATAGTGACCTGATTTTAATCTTCATTTCCAATCAAGAAATTGCAGCTGCACATTTGATACAGATTATTTTGTGTATGTAAGTTCAGAAAGAGGATTTTGAAAATCCTCTTATCACATGGTTTATTATTTTACTTGTTCATATCTACACTTTTCTGAGCACGCAAATAGAGTGAGGTGAAAAAGCCTGATACAGTAAGCCTTATCATATTGTTCTGCCTTTCTTTAAACATATGATAAGATATTAAGGGAAAGTTATTTCAATGTTTTTGTTAAACCTTTCCATGTTGAGCTATTTAAAAAGTCTGATATTATCCAGTAAATATTTCAGCCTCTTTCTCCCACAAAAGCATCATGAGTGTTTTTTTTGTTCCGACCATTATTGAAGTCTCTTTTCTGTCCAGCAGATGTGGGGCCCAGTCCCTTCTCTGATCTATTGTACGTGACGCTGCTGCCTCTTTGTGTGTCTCATCCCAGTGCTGTATGGTGCTGGTGCCAGATCGAGCATCCGGAAACCCCCGTCCCGGCCCGCGTGACCGAGCTCCTGCAGCGGGTGTCCCAGCACGAAGACAGAATCGCAGACGGCATCAGGAAGTCTCTGGAGAATCCTCCGCCCAGCGTGAGCGACGTCTCTGAGAGCATGGAGGACCTGGAGGTAAAGCAGGCAGATCCCAGCTGCTGTGGGGACGGGGGGTGCGGAGAGGGGACGGACTGCTGCAGCCGAGGGGACACAATGGACCAGGACTTTCCTCAGAGACCACCTCGGCTCTGCTCGGGGTCGGCTTCCCGCTCGTCCTCCTCAGATGAAGACCTGAGCCTCCTCCTGCAGAGCTGCAGGGACCTGGTGTCGGAGCTGGAGCTGCCGCAGGAGCTGCTCACTCACATCCAGGAGCTGAAGGACATCTAGTGGCTGAAGAGCAAGGACCAAAACCCAAGGAGGACAACACTTGAACTATAAACTTTGATAAAAGTGTACATTTCTTACACTACAATTGAATACTTTTGTTGTATATAATGTAAAATAGGAATTTTCATTCCAGAATTTGCAGAATGTTTGAAAATAAAAATGGATTTGATATAATGTATTCTGTGTTTCCCACACTTATTTTGAAGAAGAAATGAAAACCCTATTTATATTTCCCCTTTTTATTATTAGGGCCCGAGCCCAGTAAAACAATTGTAAGGATTATTATTCAGGAAAATGAATTGGCTTTTTGAAGGCTTTACCATGCTCAAATTCTTACCAAAATTGGCAGAAAATTTGAAAGTGGTGAAAATGTACATATTCTGGAGGAATTTTCAAGGGGCGTGGCAAAATGGCTCAATGGTGCTCCCCCGAGACCCCTGGAAGGCGTTCACATTGACCGATCTTCACAAAAACGATAAACAGGTGTATCATGACCAGACAAACAAAAAAGTCTACAGGTGCAATCTGTCAATTTTCTTCCTGTGCTTAGTTTCTCATGGGAATGACCAGGTAATCCAATCCTTAATGTTAACATAACTGCTAAAGTTTGGCAGGCTGCTGGTTGGCAGGACTTCAACCACCTATTCATTGCACAATATCTTACACTATGTAAATTTAAAAAAAATTATAATAATTTAACATGCTTCCAAAACCTATTGTTAGAGAATAACCCAGTAGACAATTCATGCAAAACCTTCTAGTTTATAGATCAAATAAATGACTTATTGTTCCCATCAACTAGCACAAGGAGTAAGGGTCACTCATTACTCATAAATCAAATCAAACCTCCGGCCTCCTGAACTTTTACTTTGAAGGTGAGCTGTCTCTCTGTCCCCCTCTGGATGTACTCGTTCAAGTTTAGCTTCTCAGGTTGACTTCCACTTCATGCACAGACCAGGTGAGGCCTCACTACTGCACGAATCTACAACAACAACAAATCCCTGGTTATCATTATTATTCATATATTATTTAATTTTATCCTATTTTATTCTATTTTGATTTTATTTTATTTTAGCTGAAATTCTCTTGGTGAGAAAATAGCAATAATAATTTAATTTGTCAATTATACTTATTAGTTGTTTATGGTTTACTGTGGATTTTCATTGGCACGGTATATTTTTTAACAATGAAGAATATCCACAAATTTGCTGCCATATGTTGGAAAGTGTATAGAGCTTTTGCCAAGTATGTCTTATTTCTTAAACATAATTTATTAATATATAGAAAACTAAAACAAAAGTGGAAAACCCTTTATATTTGCTTCTGTTTTCTTCAATATTTACTTGTACCTCTCTTTGCATGTGTTTCCTTCCTTCGCGTCTCCTTGAACTCTCCCGGCCACCGTAGCTCCGCGCTGACGTCATGACGCAGCCGTGACCCCGCTGCTCGGGCGGAAGCGTCGCAGATGTTCCGCAGTTTGATCTCCGCAGTTTGACCGGATGTGGCGCAGCGGACGCTAGCGCAGCGGCAGCGGCAGCAGGAGGACTTTCTCCGGAGTTTCCCCGGAAGCGGCGGCGACTCCGGTGCTTGTTCTGTGTTTAGCTGGAGCGAAGCTAACAGGCTAGCTAACTTCGGCTAACTGCAGCTAACAGAGTGAAACCGAAACCGAACGAGCTCCAGGTTTGTTTGTCTCCTTATCTCAGCTGTCACTTCTCCAGCTGCGTTTTAAACCGTCACAACGGATCTGACTCCGGATTCAGAAGTACAATTTGTAGCCTTGTTACCACAGCAACATGTTTTTATGTTATATGTATTTGTGTTGTTCACCTTAACTCTTTACTAATATTCTGTTTATATGATATTTACACGTGGTACCATAATCCATTAATATACATTCCAACCTTTTGTGGTGACAGAACAGAAACGTTGGTCACTGAACTGTTTTGTTATTCGATTAATCGTGTCAGTCATGCTACTGGTTCCAGATTTGCATATATGTAAATTTAAAGGGTTTGGTTGATTATATAACATCGGGAACTGACTGGGTTTGTTGGTTTGTCATTAAATTATAAAGATTTATTTTTACAAATCCACGTGGGTCATTCTGTCTTGAGCAGCATTTATTTTTTGGTCAGTTGTAATGTTTTTTTAATATATATAATGTTTTTGATCCTTGATGTTGCTCAATGCTTTATATTGAAGACGATTTGAACAATATATTCAACATCCTCATTAGAATTGACCAAGTCATCGTTTAATCATTAATGAAAATACTTCCTTTGCCAGGTCACAGAATTTCCTGTTACATCCATTTCATCTCACGTGTTTTAGTAATTCATTAATTCATGTTGTACCTTTTCACCTTCTACGTATCGACCTTCTCACGGCACCTGAACATGGTCACTCCCTGGCGTTAGCAGCAGCTTGACCCCTCCTCGCCATGGACTCCTGAAGTCCTCCGGTCCAGCGACTTGTCCGGTTGCTCTGGACCCGAGGTCGCTGATCAGCCTACATCCTGTCTGAGGTCCCGGGTGAGAGGGAGCGATCAGATGGGGAACAGCTGCTGTCGCAATGAGAGTCCCTGTGGCAGCGCGGAGGAAAGAAGTGTTCTGCTGAAGAATGATTCCAAGGCCACGGTGCCGGCGGGTGGAGCGTCGGAGGAGGGCACCTGTGGTCCTGATGGAGACGATGACATGAGGTGAGATGACTGTTGCTACTCTGTGGTTTGGTTACTTGTCCAGCTTTCAGACACACACTGGAGTCCGGACATTTTCTGGAGGGGCTGTGAGTGACAACCCTAATGTCCGAGTCAGTTGGGAAGGGTCCAGAAAATATCAGTGCATATGTGAAAACAGCAGGAATATCACAGATACATTCTAAATGAGCAAGTTGGGGTTTTGATGGAGTTTCTAACATGCAACAGACATAAAAGTGTAAGAATAAATGTAAGTGTCATACATGTAAAAGACACAGATGTCAACTTGGAAAGACAACAAAACTTGAGATCTTCTGACAAAGAGAGTGTGTATGTGCTGGAAACAAAAACAAGTGATTTCCGCAGCTGAAATAATGCGTCCTGCAGGCCCGACCCAGGTGACACCACTTGTCCGAGTGCTCCAGACCTTTTCTCTGGAAAATATGTGAAAGGAAAAGTCTGGGAAATGTTAAGGAGAATAAACAAACTCTGTGTTTTAGATGGGTGGGAGTCAGTAAGATGACCTGATCTCTCTGTGTGACTCTGGACATATACAGGAGGAAAAGATCGTTTTAAATTTCCACTAGTGACTTCATGGAACACTTGACTAGTATGACTCAATGGAAAAGCAAATTAAATTTTAGATTTGTCATCACTGAAATGTTAACTTAGACAGTTTGTCTTTTCTCTGTCTGTTGATGTAATAGATTACAATGTTGGTTTTGACTCAGACAAACATTTCCTCTTTGCACGCAGACAAAAGACAAATATTAGACGACAAACATACGCTTAAAGATTTAACAGGGAATATGATAGCTTACATTTTGTCCATAAGTTACAAATCGCTGAGTAGCGCTGAGGTCACAATTTGGACGGGGGGGTTTCCACAGATCTTGAAAGGTTTCAGAATGACGAAAAAAACATTCACACTGTTGGTGCAAAAAGACACAGATGATAGTGGAAAGCAGAGTTTCCCTGTTATTCCCCACCCACAGCACAGAAACAACCTGGAAACATCTCAGCTTTGGTCACACACACATCTACAAGGGGTTTCTGATCTTTATTACTCATTTGTTATTCTACTCGTTTAAATTTCAGTGGAGATTGTCCTGTGCTTTGTGACATTCACCTCCTCTCTGTGTTCTGACACTCAGGAAAACCCATGAGGAGGCTGATATAAAGGTGGAGGAGAAGTCCGAGCTCGTGCTGGTGAAGCAAAGTCCTGAGAACGGAAAGACGGAGCCCAATAACACTCAGGAGAACGGACCCTTGAAGACGGAGATCATCCAGACTGCGACTCCTTCCACTATATGCAAAGGGGTTGAACTCGAAAAAAACTCCACAAGAGCACAAGATGAGGTCGTGAAGGAACCTTCGGATGACGGCGAACAAGCTGAACCTCTGGAAAGCACTTTAGACTCCGAGCAGAAAGTCAACCCTGCAGCTGACTGGGAGGTTTTTACAGAAACAAATGCGGAGCCAGAAGAAGAAACCCCAGCCTCGGTGCAGGACGAAGCCCCAGATGGTATTTTACTAACAGCCCAGTCCGTCAGCGCTGAAAAGCCTCCAGCGCCTCCTGAGACGACCTCAAACACAGAGCACCTGACAGAGCTCACTTCTCACCAGGATGAGGGAGAAGCCGGCTCCAGGGTTATGTTTGACGAAGCTGTAAACGAGCCATCGGGGGAGTTATCAGCAAATAGTGAAGTCTCGGTGCCAAACACTGAGCCGGCTGCTGGTCAGGTGATGCCCGTCTCTGTGGTCAGTGAGGAGGCCGATGGAGAGGCTCCCAGCTGGTGAGTCACATGACAAAATAAACTCTTCGTGTGTAAACTAAATGGATTAATCAAATTAATGTCAATATGAAGCCAATTACTTTTTGCTACAATTATTTCAGCAGTTTGTCTTGAAAATAGTATTAAATAAACCATCGATTCCTCATATTTGAGAAGAAAACTGTAGATATTTGACAATTTTGCTTAAAAAACGTAAAAATACATTCAACAATTTGATGAATTGATAAAGCGTGCCAAGCAGCTAAAAGGCTAGAAAAGCAGAAAACAGATTAGAAAACATAGATCTTTTTATTTGGTCTTAACTTTTGTGTATAAAATAACAAGCTCTTTTTTCTTGGCCCATGTTCCATCTTTGTTCCAGGTTTCGTAGAAAATAAAACCTCCTTGATGGAGGTAAATAAACGTCTGCCGCTCTAGACAAGAATCTCCCAAACTCCAAGATACTTGAAAGGATAGAAAAGGAGAAAATAAATAAACTGAATAAGATTTACTTTAATTTATTAGATTAAATAAAACTATTTGGATAAAACAATCAGAGAACTTCAAATTACTTTTCCATCAAACTGGTGGTCAATGGTGGATGTTTACAAAGTTCAGATGAGGTCAATTCTCAAAAAGTCACAAGCTAAAAACAACAGAAACCACTCAACTAGTAAACAAGTGAATATTTTTAACGGAATATTTACACAGAGCAATAATCAAGGCGTTCTGGCTGTTTTTGCACATCCAATGTTTTTACCACATGTCTGAGTGGGATTGGTCAACGTTCAGTAAATCATGTGTCTCTTTACAGTTTTTCTGTATCAGGGTCACTGCCCAAGTCATTATCCTTTTTATATCGATGGTTGTATTTGGTCCTCGAGAGCAGAGCTGCACAATCAAGTGATTGAGGCTGGATTTTAATTTGATTTTTCAAGTATTTAAAGATCAGTTCTAAAAATAGTTTATCTGTTGATGTCTACGTCGCATGGCGTGTACACAGAGACTTTAACGGACTAACCCTGTCTCTGCCTTCGTGCAGTCTGTGATGCATTTCTGTCTTTCGCCCTGTGTCCAGTGCTGTGACGGAGGATTCAGAAGATAGTGGTTCTTCCGTGTTAGAGCAGGTCGGTCCTGAAGCGATAGAAAGCCACGATGTGTCTGAGTCGTCTCTTGGATCGGGACGCGACCACAGCGGTGAGGAGAGAGACTCTGTCAACTCCCTCGGGGAGTCAGAGACCGCAGCTCCGGCAGAAGCCAGCAAGAGGTTAGTCGGTTCAGAGTCAGTGAAATCAAAACAAGGCACTTGTTTGTATAGTGTGGATATCTGTTGGTTCTCAGCCTGACCACTAGGGGGTGTAGAGAAACCACAGCTTGTATTGGTGAAGTCATCCTGTGTTTTTCATTCTTCTGTTTTTCAACCTCTTCTTTTCTCTTTCCATATTTACGTTATTTAAAATCTCTCAACATGAAACATTATCCAAGTGACACATTCTGTGCGATTCTGTTGTAATATGAGTTTTAAATATAAAACGTGAAGTTAATTTTTATGTCTGTAAAGCAGGAAAAGTAACAGAACTGTGTCTCTGTCCAGCTCGAAGGCCGATCAGAGTGTCCAACCAGACTCTGAGTGTTCGGACACGAACCTGAAGGACGTCTCTTCCTTGGAGAAAGACAAACAAGATACTGTGGAGGAAACGAAGCTGGAAGAGCAGGATAAAGATGAAAATGTTGCCAAAATGAAGGATGATGAAGCGAAGGAAGAGGAAAAGGAGGAGAAGGAGGTGGAGGAGAACGCTCCATCTGAGACTCAGGTTGCGAAGGATTCTGAGATGCAGGAAGTAACTGTGAAAGAGGAGCAGCTGGCAGGAAGTACAGCCACTGATGTCCAGGTTGAAGTTGAGACAATCCCGGAGAAGGAAGAGTCTGATGAAGCTCACCTGCAGGACAGGTTCGTTAAGATAATTTGCGGGTTGCTTCATATTCTTGACTTTATTTTCAACCTCACAAGTAATGTGCTGTCCGAAAGTGAGAGAAAGTGATAACACAGAAGACACAACACAGGAAGTGGCTCTTGTTAATCTTTTGCTTTGAAAGATCTCACATTCTTTCCCAGAGACAGAGAGATGTGTTATTAATGTCTGTTTATCAACACTGGCACATCACACAGTAACAACCAATCATTTACAGTTCTCTAGAGAGTTGGGGAACAGTCACTCACTCAAAGCAAATACCATGAATCAAAGTTCACAAGTTAAACTCTATTTAATTTGCTACTGGAAGCAAATGTTTTATTTGACCCCTCGATCGCACAGATTGGAAGTGGAGGTGCTATCCTGTGAAAACTAAAGAAAGTGTGTACTAATAATGTTAATCTAAATATTTCATGATTTGGAACATCAGCCACCACATTGATGAATAATTTACTGTGAGTTGGAAGAACAAGGATGTTGAATTTCATTTAGTCAACAAACAAACAAACCTCTTGTCTGTCTTGAACCCTCTGTCCTGTCTGTGGCTCTCAGACTGAAGCCCATTGCTTCCCACTGAATCTATAACATGGGTCACAAATATATATTGTATATTGCTTGTTTTTTTAAAGTTTGTTTTAGAGCACTAGAGATTGTGCACGTAGGATTGAGTCAAAGAAACTAAACTACACGTTTATTGCAATTTGAGGAGGAAGTAGCCACAGACTCAACATCTGACATTTGAGGTCTATGGCACAGAGACATTGGTTACATCACACTTCACCCACAGGGGAAATACCTGTTAGTAATAAGAAACCTGTCGAATACTTTGTCTGAAGTTAGTTTTTGCACTTTGTCTTTGTAGGGCTGAAGTGTTGTGGTCGTGAGTTTCAGTCACATGTGTCTTTTTTCCTCTTTAGTGAAGAAGACCTGTACAGAGCAGCGGAGGAACTCCCAGAGTCTCAACACGATGAACCAGGCCCAACATCTGTGTTTGAAACAACAAGTCAGTACTTTCAAATCAACGGAGTTTAACTGCATCAGGGATTAGAAACAACGCCACCTCTGTTTTGTCACGTAGGACGCACACAGGGCTCCTGTTGTTCCGTCCATCATGTTTCCTTACTCTTCTCTTTCTCTCGCTCAGTTGTAAAGGTGGAGGACAGATGCAGTTTGGCCCCGGCCGTGGACATTCTGTCGTACAGCGAGAGGGAGTGGAAAGGAAATACTGCCAAAAGTGTTCTCATTAGAAAGGTTGGTGCCTGTAGCTCTTAGGACAAAGTGTTTTCAGATTAAGGACAGTTGTGTTTTTATGTTCTCACACCAATGTCTTCCTGTGGTGTCCATGTCTGCTGCTGCAGGGTTATAAAGAGATGTCCCAGAGGTTCAGCAGCTTGAGGAGAGTGAGGGGGGACAACTACTGTGCACTAAGAGCCACGCTGTTCCAGGTTCTGTCTCACAGCACCCAGCTTCCTGCGTGGCTGCAGGAGGACGACGCTACCATGGTAACCCCCCCCCCCCCCCCCCCCCGCCACCACCACCACCACCACCACCTTTAGGAGATCGGATCTGTTGACCAGTGGTTAAAGCTGCATTCCTACAGTGTTGACAGAATAAGGAAACACTCAATGGTCAAACTTTGGACTGCTCATAAAGTATTCCGTGCTAACGTAGTCATAAGAGTGTTAAAGATTATAGAGAAGAATAACTGTGAAGCTCCTTTATGTTTGAGATGCAACACGATTTTAAAATCGTTTATTAAAGGTCCTGTAGCCCAGGTTGAGAAAATCCTCATACCTGAGAAAATGATGCATCTACTAATTATAGTGTAATTTCCCGTTCTTTCTCTAACAACTTAAATCTACCAGAGGTTCACAGTCGCTGTTGATGCTAACTGTTAATTATATTTAATCCTTAAAGCACAGGATATATTTAAATAAAACAACTTTCCAGAAGACTGGATACCTTGTCTAACGTCTGTGTTTATGTCATTTTTTTGCCTCAGCTGCTGTTTATTCAGCTGATTTTTCATCTTACCACTTATATATTTGGGTTCCAGCTGCCGGAGCATCTGGAGACACAGGAAGGTCTCATAAGTCAGTGGACGTTTCCCGACCTGTGCCTGCGGGGAGACGGGACAGGAGACGTCACCCAGCAGCTCAAAAGCTACATGGAGCTTCTCCGAAATAAGGTAGTGGATCTGCTCACTAACCCGTGTGTGATCACAAAGTATTTCAAAGACGCGGAGCGAGAAAACCGCTTCACTACTTCAATGCCATCCGTGTGCAGTGAGGGTATTGGTGTTCATCTGCAAGGCTTTTGGAAGTGATTGCTTCCACATGTTGGAGGGAGGGCAGTTTCCTCAGTGCTGCACGGCTCCGGCCCTCATGACTCTCTCTCTTTTTCCCCTGTGTCATTAACGCAGCCTTGTTATACTCTAAAGCTTTTGCAGGGAAAGACGAACCCTCAACCTCAAAGGCGTAGTTTCAACTGTTAAAACCACAGTGAGTCTTTACTCCGACAGTCCGAGGCCGGTGCTGAGTTTATAGTCGCCCTCTGCAACAGGCGGCTTGTGAGGAGCTGGTGTTTACAGCACAAGTCAGTGGCTTTAATGAGAAGAAGCTGTGTGCTGCTGTGTCTGAAGGTCTGGATCATATATAGTGGAGAAAGACCCTTGACCCTGAGAACAGCACACACACCTTTGTCAAGACCAAACAATCCCACACATCTCTTCAGCACTTATACTAAACAAATACAATTATATAATCTGCACCAACTTGTTCCAACTGATAGATCTCAGTAAATAAGGGATATTGTTTCACATGCAAATTCAAACATTATCTCCTGAGTAATTTAAGGAAAGTCTTGAAACATGTCTCGTGTTTGCAATCCTGGGGAAAGGAATTTAAAAATTGCCAGGATCATCTGCCCCTTTCACCAGAACCTCACCCAAAATCAACGTGTACTTCTCCAACACTCGTCTCTCCAGCAAATTTGCTGAAAATAGGTTCAGTCACATTTGTTTAATCCTGCTCTAATCCCTGGTTTGCCTTCCCACCCCCCCTTTCCTCTCCTCTCCTCTCCTATCCTTTTAAAGGCAAAAAACTTAACATACAAATGTTGCAGATAAAAATTCTTGCTTCTAGACGTTGAGTAGTTCCTGAATAATTCTCTGCCTAACACTTACAGTCAGACTGTTGTACCCCCCCCCCCCCCTTCCTCCAAGAGAATTTGGTTTTAAATAACCTTTGCTCTCGTACAACAATCTGGATCCTGATTGGGCTACAACATCTTTCCCTATTGGATCAGTTCAATCCTGGTAATTGATTGATTACTTGGGCTAGAAAATGTTCACAGCAAACGTTCACAGGATCTAAAACATTATCTTCAAATTGCTTATCTCATCTAATGATTGTACTGGGAAATTAAAGCTCAAATGGCAGCAAATCCAGCTAAAAAAACAGCTAAAGTTTACTTCCATGATTGTTAATCAGAGCAGTTATTGATTAATGTAATTGATTTCTTCCAGTGGCAGGCGGCCGTGGACTGCTCCTCCGATGCCGAGCGGCATCAGCTGTGCGAGCGAGTGTTCCAGGGCGGAGAGGAGGAGCTCGGGCTGCTGGAGGCGCTCAAGCTGCTGATGCTGGGCAGAGCAGTGGAGCTGCACGGCTGCATGCAGGCCGGAGGAGATGTTCCACTCTTCTGCTGGCTGCTGTTCGCACGCGACTCGTCCGACTGCCCACGCTCCTTCCTCTGCAACCACCTCAGCCACGTGGGCCTCGGGGCCGGGCTGGAGCAGGTGAGAGAAACCCACCAGGGCCCGGTTTGCATTTGTTAATCACTCAACCGCACTTTTAAAGATTGACCTGGTTGCATTACATGAACCATTAATGGTAAACAACTCTTCCAGATATCAGCTGCTGAGATTTTCTACCAGTAAATGTTTGTCACGCTTGGTTAAAAACTAACAATGAATGTGCGCTGTCAGGAGACTGGATGTGTAACATTCTCGGAAAATTATGGCGAGACTAGTCTGTGCTTGCACTGCTGCTGCATGATGCCTGTTATGAGGAGGTTTCAGCAAGGATGTGATTTTCGACAAAGGAACCCCACCTCATAAATATCATGTGCTTGAGCCTCTGATTAAACACTGAGCTGTTCGAACTGCATGTTCCCCTGTAACCGTGCAATCATCCCCCTGCTGTGTGCAGGTGGAGATGTTCCTGCTGGGCTACGCCTTGCACTGCACCCTTCAAGTTTACAGACTGTACAAGGCCGACACGGAGGAGTTCGTCACCTACTACCCGGACGACCACAAGGACGACTGGCCGTCGGTGTGCCTCGTCACCGAGGACGACCGCCACTACAACGTCCCGGTGATGGAAGCTGCAGAGCTCCACGAGGAGCTCGACTCCAGCTGATCCGCTGCAGAACAAAGTCTCCTGCCATAAAAACAAAACACTCCTCAGGTTGATCAAGAAGAATAGATTTACACCAATTAAAAGAATAGTTCAACATTTTAGGGAAGATGCTCATTGGTCTGCTCAGACTTGATGTGAAGATGCTATCACCCTGGGTTCCTGCACGGCAGCCGACCCACAGATTTAGCCGAGATAAGGGAGAAAAGAATCCTGGTGCAGGTTTATAAAGGAATTGGGAATGATTCATAAGATGTCGTAAATAAACTCTTATGACAAAGAGATGTAACTTGATATTTTACAGTTCAACTATTAACTTTGAGAACTGTAAATAAAAAGAAAAAACAAATACATAAAGCTTGACTTAATAAAATACTGTCCTGTTTCCAGTCTTTATGCTAAGATGAGCTAACAAGCTGCAGGCTGTTCTGTCATGTATGCAGAATATGATATTCATCTTCTCATCCATCTCTGTGAGAAAGCAAATAAGCCACTTTCCTAAAATGTTGGAGACATTTTTTAAAAAGAAATATGCTGATCGAGACCCTGTACAAGTTGTGGTTTACACACATTTGTACACACTGTACTGTATACAGAGTTTTCTATTTGAGTACATGTACATACAGTAAATTTGTTTTGCTTTGTTTTGAAGGAGAAAAATATGTTTCTGAGCAGCCTCCTTGAAATCCTGATCAAAACACAGTTGAGCCGTCGACGGCACCAGATCATCAGATGTTTGGTGTTTACACTGGAATTTGGGCACTTTGAGTTGTGTGTTTATTTATTGTTTTTCATTTTGTAGTAAAAATGCGTTTGAAATGATCTATGACAGTCAGAAGTGAAACAGCTGAATTAGTCTGAGAGGAGTTGGATGATTTATCAGGTTTACACCAGATGGTATCACAGGACTCTGAAGATGAATCAGCCTCTGTGTCAGAGGTGTGATGTGTGTGTACGTCTGCGAGTGTGTGTGTCAAACTCGATGTGTAACATGCTGCCTTTAACCAAGCTGTTCTGAAGGGACAAGAAAAAAATGTGCCAATGTTGCTTCAGACGCTGGCATCAGTCCAAACCACCAGCCACTGGATTCAGTAGACAAGGCTCGCTTGGTCCTCCATGTTGCCTTAGAAATAATGCACAATAAGAATGAATGTTGGGTGTCAGTGATGACTCGAGGCCGTTTCCCTGCCCTGGTCTCAGAGCCGGTGCAGGTGATGAGTCAACAGTAAAACAGTGATTATGCCAATCTGCAGGAACGATCTCGCACTGTAATACTTTTGGATGGCATTTAAAAATAAAATGGGAGTACAATTTTTGCAAAAGTGTTGTTTGTCATTTCGACTCCCGTCCAATCATCTATCCATTAATTATCTGTCAGCATCCTTTCAGGCCATTGGGCGAGAGGCACCGTTCCTTCAACCTTCAATGTTTGTGTAAGATCATTTTTGTGGCAAAGTATTTTTCGACACATTTTACTTTTTATAAGTTCATAAGAAAAAGATACAACAAGAAAGCCAGTTCCAGCAAAGCCAAGGAATTAATATTAAAGCAATTTATATGTCAAATAAGAATGCCTGTACAGTATATACAGTACGTACGACAGTCTGAATACTACCAGGGAAATGCATGGCAACACAAAAGTAGATGCGACTCCCAGACTGCATGAAGAGTGAACAATCAGAACTATTCTGTAACACGCAATGATATAATGAGGGATTCCTGACCCCTCGAGGCAATTAAATATACACATTGCATTACCTATATAAAACAACAATAATCTGTACACCATGGTATGTAAAACACGATTGCACAACCCAACAAGTCCCACAACATATCTATATTTTAATTCAAGCAAGGCCTTGCCACTTTAATCTCGATAAAACAACATAAAATAATGAACTCCGTAATTTGGCAACTCCACCACCACTCGACAGACGCTTCATTCCCACTGGTGAGGAGGAAAAGTTCTCCTTTGTGGATTTCCCTTGTTTACCAGTAAACACATGAAAAGTGGTTATTACACCCGCTTATGGGATGATGCAAAACTATGAGAACTGTTGGAAACGTCGGAAGACAAAGGTATTTACTCTGATGGATGAACACTTGGAAGTGCATGGCTTTCTTTACAGTGTGCGTTAAAATGGTGTGTGGGTCGACACGGAGAAGTGTCTTGTACTCTTGTTCTCAAAAGTTCAATTCCGTCGAGCGAAACCTCTGAAACCAAATCATACTCGGGTCATCTCTCTCCAGTACCGTCGCACTCAGCGGCCTCCTCTTCCCACGAGGAGCTCGGCTCTACCTCCGCCTGCTGTCAAGAGTTCACTGCTGCTCCTCCTCTTCCTCCTCCTGGAGCTCCTCGATGGCGTCCATCTGCGTCCTGGAGCACACCTCGCTCATCGGGGCAGAGTCCTCCCCCTCCTCCACCACCAGCTCGCTGGACATCTCGTTGTTTCTCTGAAGACAACAGAACCAAAACTAAATTATATAGGACTCTTACGGTGAAGGGACAGTGTGAGTCGTATGGTCCTCACGTGATCATAGTGAATCATACAATAAGCTTCCTGAACCCAGTAACCCCCCCCAACAGAAGTTATGTTTTCATAATGGACAAACTACCACAAAACCTGGTTTAAGGGGAAACAGTCTTTACTTTTTAAAGCGGATCTGGATCGATGAGAAGGTTTCAGAGTTTCCCTACGTGTATTCATGGTTTGATCTCTTTCAACAACATCCCCATTCAAACCAGACAGGATGATCATAACTGAGACACAGTTAAAAATGGCTGCCGACGGGATTTTCCGAAAGAACAGAATAAGGCGTGTTTGTACAGTTCTCACCTCTTGTCGATAAACATAGCCCGCTGCTATGGCAACCATCACTGACTCCCCTATGAAACCGGCCAGGAGGGATCCAACCCCGAGTGTGGCCCCGTGAACCCTGAAAAACAAAGAACACCACGTTGTCAGTTGCGTTTTTATAAATGTAAGTTTGTGGAGGTGAATTAATTTTCTTATCTTCCTCATGCTTCGTGTTTTTTCAGGCATAAAAGCGCAACAAAAAACATTTTACCAGAACACCACACAACAACACTAATAAATGCCAGTGGGCCTGAGTCACGGTGCTGACCTTTGTGACCCCGACAGTGTTCTCTGAAGTGTTGACTTACCCCATATAAGGCAGCACAACTAAACTGGTGATGAGGACAATGATGCGGAGAACCGAGCTGGGGGCCAGCACAAAGGTCTTTTTCAGGGTCATGAGCCATCCAGTCAAATGAGCCCGAACAGTCACTGCGAACACACACACAAAGTGGAAACATCACCCCACTGGTCCCAGGTACGCCCGGGATAAAGCCACAGCAGGAAGGAAAATACAGCAGGTGAAAAATAAATAACATCGGAGTGTCTTACCTGGTATGGGGAAAAAGGAGAAAATTCGGAGCGGGACCACGCACAGCTCCGCGAAAGCAAAATCCACTCCGATGACATCGACGAGGATCTTCTCTGATACATGTGGACTCCAAAACACCACGAAACAAAGCTGGACACAAAATGAGCAAAAGGCAAATTCATCTTTTGCGTCCGCTGAACCACGATAGAGTTGCCCGGCACGCCTCATTAGATCTCATTAGTTCATTAACTCGAGGGGTTTCAGATTGAATGTCGGCCTGTGAAGCTCACACAAAATAAGCGAGGGAGCGAACCCATGACAGACAATGTTATTGTTTCTAGAATCAGAGGGCAACAATTTCCAAAGCATCTCGGGGCTACGACTGTATGAGCACGACACCAGGGGGCGTTAAACAGAGGAATGAACTCGCCTGATCTGAATAAGAACACATAAGTTCTGCATATGAACACATAAGGAAGCAAATGTATAAAGATGGAGTCAGAACAAACATCAAGGCCCCTCAGGACACATTAAAGGTGATTTTCTGGTTCCAGTCCAACTGACAACACAACCACCTTCACACTGCTTGTGACTGGATGCTTTTATGACACTTGTTGCTGTACTCACACTAGTAGCTGGTCTAAATTCAAACCTCAAATCTGCATACGTCTACAAGCAGGAATCTACTATTGCTTTGAGGGTGTGACCTCAGAGGACAGCAGAAAAGCCCAGGTGTCCCTTGTCATTTAACTGGTGAACCACAAGGATCCAGGCTTGGTCCCTTTCACTTTCCAATAAACACCACCTGGTTATTCTTTCCACCTCAGTGCTGATTATACAAAGTCTTTCTTTCTATGAAAAGACTGAGCTCCCAGCCAGTCCTTATGTTTAGCTACACATTAATGTCCAGCCTAGCTCCACCTCTTTCTCTCTCTCTCTCTCCTCAACAGATCTCAACATCGTGATTGATGACTAATTAATGTTCACTCAGCCTGATCCATCTGTCACTGTGGAGTCTACACTGTACAGAGTGTGTGCTCGACGCCTTTTCTAGCGCTGGTCGTCTTGACTACTGGGACGGCCTTCTGGCAGGGCTACCAGTGATCCCAGTAACACAACACTGAACCGTTTCATAAAGTATTCTGGTTCACTCTGATGAGCGATGAGGAACTGAAAGTACAGTTCTACTGGAAGGAACTCTGTCCTAACTTCTCGTCTCTTGATAGATGACGAATTACCAAACTTGAGAGGGTCAGCTTAATCTCCTCCTCTTAATCCTCCTGCTCTCCGTCTTCAAATCTTGTTCGAAAAGACCTGACTCCTCCGAGAGCCCTCACTCAACTAATATGCTCTCTATACTGCCCACTATAAAATATTTTCTAAAATATTCTTGAAGAATTACACATTAAGCAGAAGGTGATTAATTACACAAAAAGCTTTTACTGCAGTTTTGTTGTTGCTTTTCGATCTCCTGAATCAAACGGATAGGAAAAGATTACTTGTGACTGATGATTTCACTTCTAGCACGATGTCGTAATAATTAATTTCTATTGCTCAGCGGAAACCCCTGTCTCCCCTGACTCAGCCGTGGTTTAGTCTAAACCAGTGAGACATCCACACTCACTGCCTCCGCATCCTCACGTCTGTTTTCATAAGAGGACATTTGTTTGTCGCAGTACGATTCTCATTTCCCTTCGTGTTCCTGCTCTCTGCTGCTTTTCGTGCCGTTGTCCTTCCTTCACCGGGACAAGCCCGGGCAGGCAGTCGGCTTGTGTTTTCAACACCGCCCTGGCCATACCTATGTGCCTGTTGTTTCGAGCTGAACACGCACACCCTCACACATGTGTTTACAACCTTGAGCTTCCACATCTGGTGGGCCACTCTCCTCCTCCACCTCCTCTTTCTCCTCCTCCTCCTCAAAAAAAGGCCCAACCTCGGCCGCACACTTCCTGTTTTTCTTGTCTGAGCTCCCAGGATAACTGGGGCAAAGGCTCCATTTTACTTTCACATTAATTCACTTTGGACCATTTTAAATTGACAAGAAGGCTGATATAAGAAAGCCTGGATTATATTATGTTCTTGCCGATATGCTCCCGTAATAATTAAAACATTTATTCCAAAACAAAACCGCTCAGCGCCCATAATGCATCTGCCGCGCTCATTACTTAACAGGAAAGTACACCTGCAAGGGGCTTTAAAAGTGTGTTAACGGAGAGGTTTTATGTGAATGCCTATTTCGTTAAGCTGTTAAAGCCTGGGTGGGAGTGTTGCAGGGACAAAAGTCCCTTTGCGTCTTCACAAATTCCACCTTAATGTGTCTCCCTCCCTGTGCAACCTGAAACCACAACATGACAGCAAAGTACATTCAGTGAGCCTGCACCCCAACCCTTCACTGTGAGCATGAGCAAGCTGCTGAACCAACACAGCTAAATATAATAAAACATGAGGAACCGGAGACTTTTTTATAGAATTTCAAGATTTTGCCAGTTCCTTAAATAAAACGTCATGTTTTTGTGGAAAACCTTTGACCAAGTTTCGCAAGAACTACGACACATGTTTTTATCTGTAACACTGAACCAGTTAGACGAGTCTTGGACCTGGAATCCTGACTGAAACACAGTATGTTCTAATCTGTGATACAGCAGATTGAAAAACAAATGTGAACATGACAAAAACACAACACAAAGTCTGATACTGTGCGACTCCAAAAACAAGCCACAGCACATCTGCAGTCATAAAATCTGATATTATGATGCATGTTAAAATGAAAAGAGTGCAAAGCCTATAAGGTTTTGCAGGACGCCATGGAAGGACAACTGACGCCCACTGTGGGAAAGGTCATGTCTCAAAGGAGGACACCTTAGATTGTAAACAAACATGGTGCAAGGGAGGGGCTGCCTGTAATGAAATTGAAAACTGAAACTTTACCCTGACTGTGTCATTTATCAAAGTGGCTCTACAAGTTTGAGTAACACTGTGTCTGAATGACAGAGATGCCTGAAAGGAAACTGGATGATTTGTTTTTCTCATAAAAACATATCATTATATTGTCAAAAAGGCATGTTGCCATTTTGGAAAAACAAACACACAACCACGACTTCTTTCAGACCTAATTCATAGCATTATGTGAAAAGATTTTGCATCATCTTACCGTGAGTGATAGGACCAGACAGCAGAGTGTAAACTTTTTAATGTGGGACTTGGTGATTGAGTGGCTGGAGTTCAACTTGTTGCCGGGATTGGTCTGTTGGCGAAAGAGGAACATCAGAGGTATAAACAAACCCATCTACATTTAAACTGTCACCGCTGCAACAAACACATGTAGGTGGGAGTGGTTTACCTTGTCGAAGGCAGGGTACACTGCTCTCAGTTCAGTTAACCAGCCGTACGGCATGTGACCCACAGGGTACGTGGCTGTGAGCACGGCAACAGCCTGGAATGACAAAGACACGGTGGCTATAAGTCATCAGCTCACTGCCGCTTTAATGCTGAAAATACCACAGACAGCACATATGGTTAGATGAATGACAGGTGACTAATAACAGCCGACTTGAAATCCTCCCTGTGTCCCTCACTTTCCACGAATGTGCGGCTTTTCAAGTTCATAATTGGATAAACAGCCCGGAGCTCTATTTTGTGCACGGAATAACAACTGGCAGCGGCAGGTTCACGCAGGAGCGGCAGCGACGTGTGGGAATGTTTTCGCTCGGTGTTATCATGCCCCGAGTCTCACATGAACACGGTGAATCACCCAAACCACTGGCAGCCAGTGTTGTTGATGATTTCCAGTTCATTCTGGTAAACAGCTATGCATTGTCTCTAGTAGTTGGGGTCTCTGTAAGCCAGAAAGCTCCAGAGGGAGTTTGTTACCATCTGGCATTTCATCTGCAATAACTTGAGAGGCGAGTTAGTCCACCTGCTTCATGTGGCTGTAAATTCCCACTTAATGATCCCTTACATCAGAAAATACAACAAGTAGAACCATTAAGAAATGGTTTTAAATAAAAAAAAGCCAGATTGAATAAGTGAAAATAAAACAACTGCTTCAATCAAGTATTAAACCTAGTTGCTGTAGGAAACTGCATTTTTGATTTATTTGGTGAATGTAATCCGGGACACACCCACCTCTGTAGCGTCAGAGGTCCCCTTGAGGTCACGCGACACAAAGAGGTTGACGATGGGTCGACTGATGCGCTGAGTGGCCAGGATGAGGGCCAGGGGCCACCAGAAACTCAGCATCTTTTTGATGGTGGCATCGCCCTGCAGGGAGCAAAACACACACAGTAAATCACTGCTAGATTCTCTCTTACTCGTAGAAAAAACATAATTCATATTCTATTAACTAACAGCACTGCTCCTTTGGTCCCAGTGGCGTATCCAGAATGTGTGTCAAGCATCATGTAGGAAAACACAAACCCTCATCTAGCTCTGACCCATTTTCACCTTAGAGTAAAATAAACACTCACCCCAACGTCAAGTCCACTGGAGTCTGGGATGTTGTCGTGAATGTTACAGTAGTAACCCAGTCCCACGATGGTGAACCGGACCAAGGCTCCCATATACAGGGAGAGGATTGGGATGAGTAACGGCTCCACACACTCCAGGTTGCTGTGGAGGAGGATGGCCACGAACACAATCTGCAGGAAGAGACAACAAATAGTGGATAAACGCCAAAAATCGAACGCTTAATAAACTGGATTTCTCCTCCGCGTTAGATGGGGAAAGAAATGTTGGACTGGACGTTGTTACCTGGGCCACGACATCAGAGATTGAGGCCGAGCCTACGATGACGCTGTACTTGTGCTTGAGAAGGATCCCTGCATGGATCCACGCCTTCGGGCAGAACACAAGAGCAGACACACGTTTTGAAAGCTGGACATTTTCTCAACCACAGCTGGGACGGGCTGTACAATGAACAGGGGATTATTGCTAGAGTCAGATGTGTTTAAATCCATCTCTCTCATTATAAAATGTCTGACTGCTGCTGCAGAGTAATCCTGCTGTACTGAGCACTCACCATTGCATCCAGCAGAGGGAATGCAGCCAGATATAAGAAGGCCTTTCGTGTCTTGTTCCCCACAGAGTCATCCACATGGTGGAGCTTATTAATGATGTAGTACCCCAATTCTGTGTAAGCTGTGGAAAGAAAACAAACATAAGGGGAAACCACAGGTTAGCATTTCATTGTTTCAGATTGCAGGAGTTGTGATTTTTTCACAATAGAGGAAGTTGAAGAAGGGTGTGAAGGGTGCGACAACGATAAGACTTCAGGATGTGGTTCAATCACAGCATGTCATCACACAACCTGTAAACACACACCTATCAGGATATGGAGGATGAATGCGATGACTCCGGCGGCCACCATGCACAGCACCGCCTTCCTCCGGTCCCTCTTGCTGTTGACAAACACCAAACCCACATTCTTGAAGTCGCTCATGGGCCCCGTGAAGAACTTCATCAGGGAGTAGGCCAGGCCGTAGCTGGCCAGCATCTCAATGGCATCTTCTTTGACTGTGGCTATACCCCGGTTCAGGGCCTGGAACAGATAAGGCAAGGGGGTGGGTGTGGAGAGAGAGAAAGGGTGAGACAGCACATAAAGAAGAAGGAGGAGGAGGGCGAGTTCAGCCAGGCCACATGACCGTGACTGTACCGGACTCTTATCTCTGACCGGATGGTAACGGCTGGTCCACCACAGCCCTGGAGCAGTCGTGCTTTTCACAAAAGTAAAATACCTGCACGTGCTTTTTACACAGACAATAAAAAACAGACCTTTGGCTGGTGCCGCGGTAATATATCGGCGCAGGGAAACACCCACAGCACTTGATCCTTACAAAAATGATTTCCATTCACTTCTTAGCTTCAGAGCAACTACAACAGCTGCCCCCCCCTCCCCTTTTCCCTTTGCAGGATTGTGTGCTATTTATACCGGCTAACAGAGCCATTACATAAGCTTAATCCTGACATCTCCGCCTCGCTCTCTCACACTATCTGCCTGCTGTCTCCTGGGCAAAGAGGGACGAGCCACCCGTCGTATGGCAGACAGGAAAACATCACAATCACAGGAAATTAAACACACAAGTTTGTGTATTTTTGTTAGGACTTTGCATCAGTTTCCATTCATTACAGACCAGCCTGAACAAAACCTAAATGTAACCACAATTCACATCTTAACCCTACAATTAACTAAGGACCTGAAGACATGATGATTGGCCTCATTAGACTTGGTCCTGCCAAGGTCAGTGTATGTACTGGAAAATGTCCTAAAGAGGTGACACACACACACACACACAGACACACGCACACACAGACACTCACACACACACACCCTTAAGTCTGAGCACATGATCCTCCATCATCATCTTAATCATCTCCTCCAAACAGGTCGTGACTCCAATCAAACGACAAACAAGGTTGAAGCTGGGAAAATAAGGGAACACAAATCCACAGGAGCTCAGACATTAAGATGGATTCATGTGTGTAGTTGTGTGTTTGTTTACTTGTGTGTTCGAACCCCCCCTCCTGAATAAACACGACCCTTCCTGTGAGTGTGTGCGTGTGTTTTTCCTCCCCCTGAATAAAACATGTTAACGGATCTTATCTCCACACACACACACAACACACACACACACACACAACACCCCCGGCTGCTGCCAGCTAAGCTAACGGTGGCTACACACACACACACCGACAACACAGGCCGGAGACACCCGGTGTCAGGGACGGGTTTGGGAGGTGGGGGGACTGGGAGGTTTAGGGTGGTCGGTGATTTCTGTCGTTTCAGAAAAAACCGACTGCAGCGGTGGAAGATAACAAACATGAATAAAAAAATGAATAAATAATTAAATAATAGCGAAGTGCAGCGGGTTAGCAAAGGGACGAAGAGGACACACAATCAACCCACAACCCAGTCACCTGTTCCCCGAGGTCGATGGCGATGTTGGTGATCGCCAGCGGCACCAGGAAGCGAACGAGGGGCCAGTACGGGCTGAGGAGGGATGGAGCCTCCACCATGGTAGAAGCCGGGGGGGGGAGCGAGGGGCATCTGCCTCGGTTCGGAGGGATGGACGGGGACAGACGGAGGGTCTTACCGGCTGGAGGGAGGGAGACAGAGAGAGAGAGAGAGAGAGACGGAGAGAGAGAGAGAGGGGAGCCTGGTGTGTCGGTCTATCCCGGGAGGAGAGGCGAGGGCCCGGGGATGGAGCTGGAGCTGGAGCTGGGTCCGGAGCCCGGGCTGCTGGAGCTGGTTCTGCGGCTGCTGCTGCTCCGATGCGGCCGAGCGGAGGCGAAGGTCACCGGGAGAATCACACGGAGGCACCGGCCCCGTGGATCATGGTGGAGGCGGTCGGTGGGTGGGTGGGTGGGAGGGACAGTGGGGGGGGGGGAGGTGTCCCGAAGCTGGAGGGACCGGGAGTCGGTGCTCGGCAGTGTGATCGCTCCGCGGCTGACGGAGGGTCTGAGGCGGGACTCGAACCCGCGCCGCCTCCAGCACCACGTGGGCCAGGCGTCCCGGCCGTGACGTCAGCAGCAGGGCTAAATCTGGCCCCGCGCACACACGCACACACGCATACACACACACGCATACACATGTTTGTACATCCGTCTTAGGGAGGACACTCAGTGGCATTATGCATGATCTGGCCCCTTACATAACCTTGACCTTAACCCTATAGCCCTAACCCTATAGCCCTAGCCTTAACTAAAACAGAACCCTAACCTCAATGTAAACCTAACCTATTCTAAACTAAACCAGAACCTTAAATAAACCATAACCCTAACCCTATAGCCCTAGCCTTAACTAAAACATACCCCTTACCCTAACGTAAACCTAACCTATTCTAAACTGAACCAAAACCTTAAATAAACCTTAACCCTAACCCTAACCATATAGCCCTAACCCTAACGTAAACCTAACCTATTCTAAACTAAACCAAACCTTAAATAAACCTTAACCCTAACCCTATAGCCCTAACCAAAACAGAACCCTAACCCTATAGCACTAACCCTATAGCCCTAGCCTTAACTAAAACATACCCCTAACCGTAACGTAAACCTAACCTATTCTAAACTAAACCAGAACCTTAAATAAACCTTAACCCTAACCCTATAGCCTTAACCAAAACAGAACCCTAACCCTAACCAAACCAGAACCTTAAATAAACCTTAACCCTAACCCTATAGCCTTAACCAAAACAGAACCCTAACCATATAACCCTAATGTAAACCTAACCTATTCTAAACTAAACCAGAACCTTAAATAAACCTTAACCCTAACCCTATAGCCTTAACCAAAACAGAACCCTAACCATATAACCCTAATGTAAACCTAACCTATTCTAAACTAAACCAAAACCTTAAATAAACCTTAACCCTAACCCTATAGCCCTAACAAAACAGAACCCTAACCCTATAGCGCTAACCCTATAGCCCTAGCCTTAACTAAAACATACGCCTTACCCTAACGTAAACCTAACCTATTCTAAACTAAACCAGAACCTTAAATAAACCTTAACCCTAACCCTATAGCCTTAACCAAAACAGAACCCTAACCATATAACCCTAATGTAAACCTAACCTATTCTAAACTAAACCAAAACCTTAAATAAACCTTAACCCTAACCCTATAGCCCTAACCAAAAAAGAACCCTAACCCTAACCCTATAGCGCTAACCCTATAGCCTTAACTAAAACATACCCCTTACCCTAACGTAAACTTAACCTATTCTAAACTAAACCAGAACCTTAAATAAACCTTAACCCTAACCCTATAGCCTTAACCAAAACAGAACCCTGACCATATATCCCTAATGTAAACCTAACTTATTCTAAACTAAACCAAAACCTTAAATAAACCTTAACCCTAACCCTATAGCCCTAACCAAAACAGAACCCTAACCCTAACCCTATAGCGCTAACCCTATAGCCCTAGCCTTAACTAAAACATACCCCTTACCCTAACGTAAACCTAACCTATTCTAAACTAAACCAGAACCTTAAATAAACCTTAACCCTAACCCTATAGCCTTAACCAAAACAGAACCCTAACCATATAACCCTAATGTAAACCTAACCTATTCTAAACTAAACCAAAACCTTAAATAAACCTTAACCCTAACCCTATAGCCCTAACCAAAACAGAACCCTAACCCTAACCCTATAGCGCTAACCCTATAGCCCTAGCCTTAACTAAAACATACCCCTTACCCTAACGTAAACCTAACCTATTCTAAACTAAACCAAAACCTTAAATAAACCTTAACCCTAACCAAAACAGAACCCTAACCCTATAGCGCTAACCCTAGCCTTAATTAAAACATACCCCTTACCTTAACATAAACCTAAACTATTCTAAACTAAACCAAAACCTTAAATAAACCTTAACCCTAACCCTATAGCCCTAACCAAAACAGAACCCTAACCCTAACCATATACCCCTTACCCTAACGTAAACCTAACCTATTCTAAACTAAACCAAAACCTTAAATAAACCTTAACCCTAACCCTAACCATATAACCCTAACATAAACCTAACCTGTTCTAAACTAAACCAAAACCTTGACCCACAAACAGTGGGTCCCAAAGTGAGGACCTGTCCAAATGTCCTAACTCTGTAATGTCCAATGTTGAAAAAATAATCCTCACAAAGGTATAAGTACACACAGACACAAACACGGTAAACACACAGGGCAGCATAATGTGTGTTTACATGAAAGCAGAGGCTCCACAGAGGCTGCACTGTCCAGGCTGAATACACACACACCTTTCTAGCACTTTTATAAATATATATATATATATATATATATATATATATATATATATATATATATGTAGCAGATATTTAAAATAAGCAATGTGTGAATTGACTCTGCTGCAACGACTGTGATTTTAAAAGATCACTGATTTAAACCATGTCCCCTTTTTTCATGTAAATGTTGTATTAAAACACAACACATTAATGTGGCAGATGTGTCCTTAGACAGAAAAACTGAATGGTTTGCTCCTGTATAAGTTTTCTAAATGTTTACATGGTGCCTCTCCTTTAAGGAAACTAATTATATGAAGGATCAGTTAGGTTGCACCTATAATTACAGAATATACTGACCCCTGGTGGACTAGAGGGGGAAGGAGCATTAGACAGCTTTAAAAACATATACTCAAAAATACATCAAGTTAGAGAGGGTTAGGGTTAGTACTCAATACTCAGAATAGACTATATTTACTTAACCAGATCTGGGCTGACAAAGAGGAAAAACGTGTTATTCCTCAAACAGACTTGTTTCACCTGAATACATCATACTACTGTATATCCTAAAAATAAGTGTTGTTTAATTTCAGTCCAACTTCAGCTTATCAGCTTTTTCTCAAATTTGTAACCACATTCCAGGATGGTAGAACACGTAGTAAAAGTTTAATGAGTCCAGCTCGTGTCCAGATCTTTGTTAATGATTATTTATTTCCACAGCCTCTTGTACATTCTCTCGGTGCAGGTTCTCTGATCTGCTCTTTGTACGGTTAGTGTGACCTGCTGCTGTTTTACAGGCAGGGAGCTGTGAGTTAAACCAGCCTGAGTTATGTTCAGTCAAAGCACCAAGTTGTTGTTGTTGTGTGCTGCTGCCTGCGGCTGGAGGGAGGTTGTGTAGGGACCTCAAGTTGACACAGCATTTTACACGCCAGCACTCAGCCCCTGGGAATCAGCTGGAATGAAAGTCACTTTGCTAAGGAGCCTGTACCTGCAAGTTCCATGTGAAGGTTCAAACCTGAAACTATCTCTGGATTGTTTCCTTACGTCAGCCGCTCACCCTTGACCCAGTTCCTTATAATAAAAACACAAAAAATATGGAAAGTAAATTATTGACTTTTGTGAGCAGTGTCTTTTTGGAGTAAACAATCCAGATGTGTGTCTATTGGAGCATTTATCCAACTATGTGCAAGAGTCAGAACTACTTCCCTTTATGCAAAACTTGTACTTGCAAACAATGATTTCATTTTGTCACGTGATATTTGCATGGATTTGTTTTGCATGTTCTTTTTCCCAGTAAACAGTGTTACCAACATTGTTAAACACCTATGCCACATTTATTTTATTATGTGGTTTGGAGATATTGCAGTTTTCCCTCTGTAGGAAAACTTTTTTTTATGAGCCGAGGCCTAAAAGTTTTTTCATGGCGGCAGACGTCTCTTATTTACACTCATCGAAACACCTCTTTTCTTTGAGCAGTTATTGTTATTACCATATTTAAGATTTCCACAGTTATCAAGCTCCAGGAGGTCTGTGCTCAGAGCTCATTTGTCCACCAAACATTTGCAAATTGACATTTTGACGACAGCATATTTGGAATCAAAAGGCAGTGATTTGTTTCCCCACACCTGGACTCTCTTTGTGAAAATGCTTTGCAGAAAAACATATACAAATTTTTGGAAGTCTCCGAATGAGTCCTGTAAGAGATGTGCAATTGTCAAATTTAGGTTTCGTATCAACATTGGGTTCCAGGTACATGGCACCCTCTAGTGGCCAAATTGGATAACAGCAGCTCCTTGCAAAAATAGCTGGAAATACCTCCCCCCAAATTTTCATAACATATTTAGTTTATTAAATAATGCACATTGAAAAGCAGCTCTCAGCGACTGATTTGTCCATTATGTTTACAGCAATGATTGCTCTCTCTGTTAAATAAACCGATAAATAAAATAACATCTACCAGAATGTTCTTGCATAGGAAACTCTGCTCCTGTTCGAAACTTTACATAGAAACATAACAGATAACAATATCTGTCTGGTTTATAAAAGTATATAAACTGCTTCCTATAGTATCAGTGCTTTCTCAAATGATACTGTGATGTACAGTAGTGCATCAAACCTTTCATGGCCACATAAACATGCAGCCACTTAGCAGATACATCCAACCGTCTGATCTGATGTTATGAGATAATGGATTATGAGACAATGGACTCCTGGGAATATACAGTAGAAATAAAAGGCTCTGGCTGTATGAAGCATTGATTTTATAAAGGCCTGGCTGCACAGTTTAACAAAGATAATTTAAAAAAAACGATGACATTGAAATTTATATGGGCAGAATATTATAGGGTTTATTTTATTTTGAAGTTAAAGGGCGTGAGGTGGAACTGTGGTTATGAGGTGTCAAAGCAGGAGGGGGTTTATATACAGGATATTTGAAATATAAGGGCAGACTAAACTATATTTTCTTGCTTCACCTGCACATTGTTTGTTTGTGTGTGTGTGTGTGTGTGCGTGTGCAGCTGTGTGCAGTGTCATCTCTCTCTTTCTCTCTGACCTCATTCTGCAGGTTTCTTATCATACATCACTATAAATAGCTTTTTATCAATATCAGCATTATTTTTGTCATTGCCAAATTAGATCATTACATCTATAAGTTGTCTGACAGTGCTGGGATACAAAAATTATCTAACTATGGTTTCTTTGGCCACGTCCCCGCCCTGAGCCTGGTTTTGTTGGAGGTTTCCTCCTTTTTAAATGCATGTTTTCTCTCTCCATGTTCATATAACCTGTGTGTGTGTGTAACTACAAACACTCTGCAGGTTGGACTGCATGCAGCGGTCTCAGGCCGTGTCAATAACTGTCAGTTGTCACCGTCAATAATTAATGACACAATTAGCTCTTGAGCCGTCTGACACACTCTCCCACTGTCGAATGCTTCGCTGGCAGCCTCCTCCCTCCGACTGAGCTGAACACTTATTGATTTCCTGCCTCATCATGCTGAGTCGTGTCCCGGCCGTGTGGGAAGAAGCACACCCTGGACTTTTCTCTGTGTCTGCTGATGTGTTGCTCTTTCTCTGTGTGGCTGCATTTAACTGGATCTGCATGTTTGTCAAACAGTGTCGTGGCCGATGCAAATCTCAGTGGAAGACCATGAACTGTTCTCTGGTTGGTCGCTGCACAACAGTGGTGGAAGTGAGAGTGAGAAAGTATCATTGAATGAGAATAACAAATATACAAAACATTCAAATGCAGGAGGTCATAGAGGTTTGCAACTAAAGATTATTTACATAATGGTCAAGTCGTCTTTGTCCAACCAGTAGTCTGAGCCTCAAAATCATAAAAATGTATTAATATTAATAAAATAATTAAACCTAAAGCATAAAAGTCACATTTTAGAAAAAATGTCGTTCTGTCAGTCCCCCTCATCAAATCAATTTGTTTTTGTATACAAAGTGGTTCGGAAGTACAATATAGAGTTGAATAGAATAGATGATATTTTATTTACTTTGTGTTGAAGTACTCTTTAAATTTTGGGTTTATTTTGATTCTATTTTGCTATTGTAAAACATGTTACATATGGTTGAGAGATATAACAATAACATGTTAAGTGATTATTGGTTTGAAATGTAAATTTCAAATGTGCAGTTTGTATTAATCTAGCATTGTGTTATTTAACCCTTTGATAGAATCAGTTAGATTAAGTCTGCCGCTCTCTGAGGCTCAAGTGGTTTATTACAGTCATGGACTCAGTGTCGACTTCTTCAGGCTTCACAGCCAAACAAACCAAACAGAGGGAGAAGGAGAAGAGGAGAAGAGTTTCTCTTGTTATCAGTTTAATTCCAGAGGAAGTGAAGAAAACCCCCCAGACTGAAATGACACCTTCTCTCCTTTCCTCTGCTCTCGTTCCTTCATCCTCTCTGTCGGGGGATAGCGATCATAACCACCAGGCTCATGTGCTGTGGTCGTTGTGTTTATCGGCTCTGGATGTTTCTTGTGTTACTGTGTCTCGGAGCCGCCTGGAGAGTCGGGGGGGAAGCCGTGAGACCGGATCTGGCATCGCTTCCTCTGATAAGTGCCGACTGCAGGTGCTCAGGAGACCTTTCATTGAGTTTTTTAATCTCCCTAAGTCAAACTGGTTCCTCCCATCGGTTGTCTGTAAAGTAAACTCCACTCGCTCTGTTTACTGTTTTCTATTGAGGGCAGACATTTCCATTCCATTTGGATTTAGGAAACCAATGTTAACAGTTTTATTTACCAAACCCATCACAATACAAACTGCTGTATTCATGCATTTTACAAGTATTCAATCAGCCATGCAGATATATGGACCTCAGCCTCTATTGTCTGTTATAATAAACCTTATCACAGCAGTGCACCCAGTAACTGTTCTGCCAATTCACTGTTGGTTGTGTGAGATAACTCAGAAACACACTGCACTAGGGTTTGTGAGACATTCACGTGTTTATTCATATGTCACTTCATTTTCTACATAAGGAATAAAAGGGCGTATTTAAAGCAAAGTTATGCTGTTTTATTTATATTAAGGTCAAAAAGGAAAATTCGAAACAATGAGAGATTTAAAAAAGAGCAGAGTAAAATGGTAAAAGTAAAAAGAAAGAGGGATAAACCTTTGTAAAAATAAGTTTAACGAATAGAGGAGTGCGAACCAAATAGATAGAAATATGTAAAATAATAACATAAGATGCAATACAATGATGCTTCAAGCAAAAGAAAAAGAAAGAAAGTTAATCAGAGAATTTAAAAATGACAAGCAGTGGATGAAAGTGAAAGGTTTAAGGGATTTACGTTATGTGGTTTTCTACATGTGTTGTAATCATTCAAGACTCAGTGTGTACTTGGATGTTTGAAATGCACGGGACCCTCCTCTCACAGTTCTGATATGTGACTGTTGAATTAGTCAGGCTGTGGTGTGAGGTCCTTCCTCCCGGGTTTTCTGAACTTCTCTAATTCTTGACCACAAATCCAACGTCCTGACTTCTGTGGCCTGTGCAGCGTATTCAGCAAACTCTCCTGATGAGGACATGAGCTCCTACTTCACAACCAAGAACATTTGCTCTACAAGTGTCTATTGACAGAGGATTTGATGTTGCATTGCAAACCGATCCATCTGTTTAGTTGTGAAAGACTGTTTCCCACCCTGAGGCCACTACCTGTTTGACCCTCTGCCCTCAGGGAGGCGCTACAGGTGATTAAAAACTCAGACCACCACATTCCTGAACAGGCACCCTCTATATCATTGATATTTGCATAGGTTTTATGATTCTTTTTATGATTCTTGTATTATTCTTGTATTGTGTGATATCTTACACCTGTCTATCTGTCTGTCTGTCTCTCTGTCTCTCTGTCTCTCTGTCTGTCATACTTGAACTATTAGAATTATTGCTGTAGCCCACAGCTGTCTGCCAAAGTGATGATTTTAAATAGAACCTGATTATAAATAGCACAGCCTACTTTAGCAAGAGGCCGCTCGCTGCCACATTTGTAATCTAATGCCTCTATTTTTCAATGAAGTGACCTAGTAACCTTAATAAACAGCCCCACTAACCCACTGTGTTGTCACTGAGACGTTCAGGGTGTCACAGCCTCAACGAGCAGAAACAAACTCCCTCACCTCATCGTGGTTTGTGTCTTTCACGTTTCTATCTGCATTTCTTTGTTACTTTCCTTAAGTATATTTTTCATGTCTATCAACACTTTAAGTGGGTTTATTTTCAGGTACTTTTCACTTGTACACCACTACATACATGAGCTCAAATCTGTACTTTCTACTCCTCTACATTTCACAATGCGTTGCATGTTCAGTCGCTCAGTCACGCTCCAATCAGAGCGAGCCGGTAACACTAGACTCTGTCAACGAGAGTAAATCACTCACTGATGAAGAAACTGCTGAAATGGATTCAGAGACTCGGCTACACACTGCAAGTACTTTCAATATGTAAAGTATATATGTAAAATCAAACACTTACTTTACCTTTTCTAATTTTATTCAATACAGTTAGTATGTTTAAAATTAACTGCTTACTTACTTAACTTGTTCTCCCTTATCTTAAGTTTAAAAGTACTTGAGCACATTTTTGTGTATTTGCCTGTACTTTTACTACTTTCATGTTATGGCGATCGTGGTGGTGGATCATGACAATAACTTCTCTATTTCATTTGTCATCGCTGGGCAGCAAGGGGGTAGAGGGGTAGAGCGGTCGTCCTCCAACCTGAAGGTCGGCAGTTCGATCCCCAGTCTTCCACATCTGCATGCCAAAGTGTCCTTGGGCAAGATGCTGAATCCCGAGCTGCCCCTCATAGAACAACAAAGTGCTGCTAATAGATGCACTGTGTGAATGGGTGAATGTAAAACTGTACTGTAAAGAGCTTTGAGTGGTCATCATCAGACTAGAAAATCTCATATAAATACAAAACTATTTACCATTTACCATCTTTATCGGTCATTGTCTGATGTATTAATTCTTTAAACATTGACACACTTTTCCACTGTAGAAAAAACTGGTTTCTTCTAATCATTGTTGAGCATCTATTGAACTTCTGTCAGTCCTGGGTGAGGGATCCCTCTCATGTGGCTCTTCTACATTCAGTTTTTAGTTTTTTCTTACTCTTGGATGGATCGATTGATTGATTGATTGATTGATTGATTGATTGATTGATTGATTGAGGATGGATTGATTGATGGATCGATTGTGACCCCTGCACCCACCGTGCTGGTGTCAACTCCTGGCTCACTTTTCCCAGCAGAGGGCGCTCACAGCCCGTCCTATCCCTCCCCGCTCCCTCCCTCCACACCACGGCAGAGACACCTCCATCCAAACTGCGGTGCCCATCTGATTCCTTTAATTGCTTCCTTCCTGTAGTTAATTGATGCCAATCTGTCCCTGGCTCTAAAACCACCGGGCTACGTTACACACACGGCCCTTGGGGGAGTCGACTTATTTCTAAAGTGTGCATGTTAAACTTGCAGATTCGTTACGCGCAGACATCAGTGTGTGCTTGTGTGTATGTTGTGTGTGTATGTGTGTGTGTAGCAGTGGCTTTGTGCAGGAATCACCTGTTCCGGTGCAGTGTGGCTGTCACAGCCCGCAGAGAGCTCGAGGTAAGCGGCTGCACCTGTGCACCTTTCCCCCCCATTCATCTAGAACCTGGTGCGTAAAAGGCACAAACCTCCTGGCACCGTGCATTTCTGCAGACAAGTGCACATAAAAGAGCGATGTTATATTTTAAAAAAAACAATGTAAACTAGTCATTCAATTGCATATATGTTAGATGATAGATCTGATTCATAGATCAATAATGCTGAGGGTATGATATTGGTGTAATTGGGTGATTTGCTGATGATATCAAGTAGTAAACTAAGTCCAGCCTACTCTCTGTCACTACTACTTACGGTAGTGTTTTCCACTGTCTCCAGTCAATGGCAGCTCTTTACTCTACTATGACCCCTCCCACTTCCAGCCCTAGAAGTAGACCCGGTGCAAAGCTGGAGAAAACAACACCAGCTGGCTGTGCAAACATCTAAATAAATGCGTGTGTGTGTCGAACGTGCATTGATTGTTGTCATGCACGAAAACTCGATTGTGTATGCAAAGGCGCATGGAGAGGGGTGGGGGGGGTTTAGGGCGTGTTGCAGAGTCAAAACGCCGGCGAGGGATTTTCGCGCGAAAAAAAAAATCGCGGAGGGATCCGGCGGCGGAAGGACGCGGGGGAGGTGATCCGGCTTCTATTTCATTGCAGCCCGGCGGAGCTCAGCTGTGATTCTCACGCTGCCGGTGACAGAGTGCACGTCGCCCCCATCGGGTCGCTGGCTGCCCACCCACCCCCCCCACACCTCCTGCACGTGAACATCCCGCGGAAGGACTTAATGGTTCCGGTCGCACTGGAATACAAAACTCTTGCTGGTTGTGTTGGGGTTTTTTTTATGCGCATTTTGGCTCCGATTCCCAGCGTCTGTGGATTTGGACGAGAAGCTGAAATCTGAAAGGTAAGAGAGGAGGGTTGTGTTCTGGAGCACGCACAGACATCTAGTCCTCACACTGAGAGGGACAGTGTGTGTGTCTGCGGGACAGTGTGTGTGTCTGCTGGACAGTGTGTGTGTGTGTCTGCTGGACAGTGTGTGTCTGCTGGACAGTGTGTGTGTCTGCGGGACGGTGTGTGTGTCTGCTGTCAGCTGCAGGTTCCTCCGGCTGCAGGTTATCTGCACCTGCTGCACCACGCACCCGCAGCGTGCACCGGTGGATGTTGTGGAGTGACCATGTGACGCTTCCTCCTCCAGGTTCAATGCCCGGCAGCTGTTTGAAGCCGCACATCTGTATAAACAAGCTCTAACCCTCTCTTTGCTTTGTTGTGCCCCCCCCCCAGGAGGACCAGGACCCTCCGCTCGGACGCATCATGCCGCTGAACTCGAGTTTAGCGAGTAAAAACTATGACTTGGACTACGACTCCCTGCAGCCCTACTTCTACTACGACAACGAGGAGGAGGCGTTCTACCCGCAGCAGCTGCAGCCGCCCGCACCCAGCGAGGACATCTGGAAGAAGTTCGAGCTGCTGCCGACCCCCCCCCTGTCCCCGAGCCGACGACCCTCCCTGTCCAGCCTGTTCCCCTCCACCGCGGACCAGCTGGAGATGGTCACCGAGTTCCTGGGCGACGACGCGGTGAACCAGAGCATCATCTGCGACGCCGACTACTCGCAGAGCTTCCTGAAGTCCATCATCATCCAGGACTGCATGTGGAGCGGCTTCTCTGCCGCGGCCAAGCTGGAGAAGGTGGTGTCCGAGCGGCTCGCGTCGCTGCACGCCGCCCGGAAGGAGGCTCCGGAGCCCGGGGCAGCCGCCGCCGGGGCAGCCGCTGCGTGGAGGCTGAACAGCAGCTACCTGCAGGACCTGAGCACCGCGGCCACGGAGTGCATCGACCCCTCCGTGGTGTTCCCCTATCCCATCGCGGAGACCCCCAAGCAGAGTGTGGCAGGGTCGCCGCCGCCGAGCAAGGACCTGGGGCTGGACACGCCGCCCAACAGCGGCTGCAGCAGCTCCAGCAGCTGTAGTGAATCAGGTGGGTGGTGGATGTGTCTCCTCCAGCAGGCACACCCCTCTGTGCATCACACACACATCTCAGTCACACACACACATCTCCATCACTCACACACATCTCCATCACACACACACACATCTCCATCCCAGCCACTGATGAGGAGGATTATTGTTTGGATGCATGCAATCTGCAGACAGGCGGTAGAGCCGAGCTGCCATGTCATGTTGTAGACAGCTGTAAGATCAGCAAAATGCATGTTAAGCAATCCACCCATGTGCAAGGGGGGGGGGGGGCGAGAAATGCATTGCAGGGATTTTAACCCCCCCCTCCCTTTTCCCCTTACTGCTGTGACATGCATTTAAGACCGGATTGCTGATGCCGGAGCCGAGTGTGACTGTTTCTTTTTGCTTTTTTGCAGAGGATGAGGATGGAGACGAGGATGATGAGGAGGAAGAGGAGGAAGAGGAGGAGGACCAGGAGGAAGAGGAGGAGATAGACGTGGTCACCGTAGAGAAGAGGCAGGCGGTGAAACGGTGCGACCCCAGCCCGCTGGAGACAAGGCAGCCCAGCCCGCTCGTGCTGAAGAGGTGTCACGTCTCCACCCAACAGCATAACTACGCCGCCCATCCATCCATGAGGCAGGAGCAGCCGGCGGTCAAGAGGGTGAAGCTGGAGAACAGCAGCAGTGGAGGAGGAGGAGGAGGAGGAGGTGGAGGCAGCGGCGGCCACAGCAGGGTCCTCAAACAGATCAGCAGCAACCGCAAGTGTCTGAGCCCGCGGACGTCAGACACCGAGGACTATGACAAGAGAAGGACTCACAACGTTCTGGAGCGCCAGAGGAGGAACGAGCTCAAGTTGAGCTTTTTCGCGCTGAGGGACGAGATCCCGGACGTGGCCAACAACGAGAAGGCGGCCAAGGTGGTGATCCTGAAGAAGGCCACGGAGTGTATCTACAGCATGCAGTCGGACGAACAGAGACTCCTCACACACAAAGAGCAGCTGCGGAGGAAAAGCGAACTCTTAAAGCAGAGACTGGCACAGATGCAAGGCTCCCGCGCTTGAAGTTTGAATCGAGACTTTTTGGCCTTTTTTGTTTTTTATGCAAGTTCAAGACTTGAGGGTGTACAGTTCTTGTTGCATGCAAATGCAAAAAAACGGATTAAGTTGTTTTTGAAATCTCGTTTGATTTCGAAGTTGAAACTGCCTCAATAGAAGTTATGGGTGGATTAAATATTTAAAAGTTTATTTTTATTAATAAAATATTAAAAATTGGGCCGTCCCGTTGGGGGTCCAAACTAAAATATAAATTTTTATGTTTTGTATATAATTAATATTTCCTAAGAAAATGTATTTTTGGATCTCAATTGTCTGGATGTTCAGACCCAGTGTTTGGTTTTTTCCATTATGTTCATAGATTCTTTTTGAAATATAAAAAATGTTTCCTCTTGAATTTGTGTCCTTGTTCTTGCAGTGAAAACAAACACACAAACACACACACATTACATTACATTACATGTTGGAGGTGGAGTTTGGTCACAACAGAGAGAGAGAGGAGACAAACCACATCCATGATAAAAGCATCATGAGTGACGTCCAATTCTGATTGACAGGTTTATGTGATGATGATTGATGATGTTCAGGTGAAGACGACCATCTCCCACTGACTCTTTCTGGTAAGACATGAAGGGATTCAGGGGTCAAGTCCATATCTTCACTGGAAGACGCAGTTTTAATGATGGGTCTCGAAGACAATCAGGTAATTTTTGTAAACTGCCACCTTAACTGTTTTTAGAAGAGCCTGTTAATAAAGGCATGGCATTATAATAAACAACCATATCCCTCCTTTGTATTTTCTGGTTTATTTATTCAGAAACACAATAAATATACCAGAAACAGTTGAAACATCTGGTTTTACACAAAGCTAATATCTCACAGGACTTACCTATTGAACATTGAGAGCTTCAGGTCACTGGACTAAAATAGCTTGTATGACAGATCTGTCAAATAACTTAAAGTCAAGTGTCAGATTTATAAGAACACAGATGCAGTGTTTCAAAGATAAACAGGTTGGTTTACAGTTGCCTTATTGATAAAACTCATAATATAGGATTTTTATCAAAATAAACAAGTTCACATTCCTCCTCGAACATTGCTGATTCCTCTGATTCTAATCAATAATCACTTAATGTAGGTTTGAAATGAAACACAATGTAAATGTGGTGCAGTATAGTTGAACAGGTTGTTTTAAAGTTGCATTCATTAGTGCAGCATCATAATAAAACTCAATGTATGATATTAACTACTCAAACCAAACCAGGTGAAGTTTAAATTCTTAGTTTAAACAAACCTGCTGCTTTTATTCTGATCAATAATCACTTCATGTCACGTCTCAGATGAGATTTGCACCAAAGTAAAACATGTTGGTTTACAGTTGGATTTATCAGTTCAGCATCTTCGTGAAACTCAAAAGCTATAAAATAATATATGAAATATAGAAACCAGGCTGAACCTACATCCCTGAAGCTTCCTGCTCAAACACACCTGCTGCTTCTGATCAACAATCACTTAATTCAGTTGCAGCATCTTGATAAAACTCAAATAACTCATGAAATCAATCATAAATACAAAGTATTATCATAAGCATACTTCTGATTGTGATCACTTTAGGTCATATCTCATGTAAAAGATTCAACTGTAACTAAATAGTTTACTAACATTTTGTAGGTTTCAGACTAGAACTGTTTGGAATAACTTAAAATAGTACACGTATAACAAGTTAAATTTAAATAATTACGGGGAAATTAACCTGAAAATAACCAATAACAACAAAACAAAAAATATTTTAAAAAATAAAATAAAATAACCTCTCAGTTGCGCTCCTGTGTATTAAACTATTCCTCATGTATATAAACTCATTTATAACAGTTTTTAATTTTTTTTTTTCCTAACCGGCTTTCCACAGTCTCCCCGTGACGTCACGCGCCGTATCCCGAGCGCTACCCTGAGCGCGTGGTCCCGGTCGCGAGCACATGGACCGAGAGACACGCGACTGATCACCAGGCAGAAGAAGTGGAATAACACAGAAAAGAGAGAGAGAAGAGGAAGAAGAGGAGGAGGAAGAGGAAGAGGAGGAGGAGGAGGAAGGTAAGAGACGTGTTTTCTATCGATCAGTCTGCGTGTTGATCCAGTGTCTGATCAGAGTCACTCAGGCCTGATGGACTCAGGGAGCAGATCTCTCTCTCCTCCATTCTGACTGGAACCTTCATCTGATGAAGAAGAGTGAGTGTCGGGACTGAGAGCGACTTTCACAGCTTTGAATCTGAAATCTGAATCTGGTGAGACAACTCTTTCTCATGCAGGACAAGTGTTGTCTTCGTCTGGCTTCTCCATTGTCTCCCCAACTCCTGCTGTTATTATCACGCGTAAAAGCAGATCCTCAGTGGGTTTCACGCATCCCACTGACTGCTACTTCTCTACATTCTGCACTAAACGCTCGTTCAGTGCAGCCTGTTCTATCCTCCATGCACCACAGAGCCTGCTGCTCCAGTGCTTTGTTTTATCTGGGATGGTGCAGCTCTCCTGGCTCATTACAGGAGATAATAAAAGGCATCTGCTGGGTTTATAGGCTTGTTTGTGTGCAACCAAAGAAGAAATGTATCTCCAAAGTGTCCCATGTTTTTATTTCCCTGCTCTGTCACTGCCTGCAGAAGTAGTTGGGTGGAGCAGCGTGTCTGAGACGTACAGTAGCAGGGACACAAAGTGTTGGTGTTGGTTATTGTGTGGACTTTGTGGGTGGGTGGGTGGGCAGGGAGGTGTATATGCAACAGGCAGGGATGGGTCAATCCTCCATGAAACCATGTTGTGTCCACCCTGCAGGAGACGTGTCCAGTAAAACGTCAAATCCCAGTTTAAAGGAGTTGCTCTGATTAAAATTTGGCAGTAGGCGTTGGGCTTCGGTGAAAATCTGGTGAACGCAGACATCTGCAGGGAGACGTTCGGGGTGAAATGAGCTTGATTTGAGAAAAAAGTGAGTGGCGTTGTCGAGCTGTCATTTTAAAATCCGATATATTTCATCATGTAGTTCGGACGATATGTTGATTTCTGATCCTGACATCTTTACTCCTGCAAATCACAAAAAAGAGTTATCATCAAATGCGTCAAGTGAAGCTTTTCGCGTTTTTGCAAAATGGCCTAGTTCTTTTTTTTGTTTTTTTGTTAGGCTAGTGCTAAATGAGCGATACGAACTCCGGCTTAAGGCTCTTTTATGCTGACGAAGGCTTCTGTCCATAATCTGTGGTCATTGGGTCCTTATTTGTGAACATCCTCTGAAAGCTTTCGGAAACGGATGAAACGGAACAGTACCAATGGGAATGGAGGGGGAGCATCGGGCTAGTGGTTCCAGCGAGACAGCTATAAGACGTGAGCAAGACATTTCAGGAATAGCAGAACTTTTTGAATAGTTGCATGTAAAAGTTTGTGGGTATCAGCGGTTGCATCATCTGATTCACACGTATCTCTTTTCGTACATGAAGGCAGTAAAATCAGCGTTTGTCTGACGCTAAGGATTTGTCTTCATGATCCATGATCTGATGACTGATCTGTGGGTTGATGGACAAGTCACTGTTCTCCAGCGCTCAAGACGATATGTTCATTTGTTATATTTCTTCTGACGAACAATCAATATCTCAAAGATTTTCAAGAGAAAAGCAACACATCCTCACTTCCAATAAGCTGGAGAAGAAAAATAACACATTTCTATTGATCTGGTCTATTGATCGAAACCTTCATCCGTACGAGCCAGTTCCTCCCAGGGAAGGATTCCTCTGTAGCTCCTAAAAAGGAGGTTTGGCACAAAGTCTGAATTGTATAAATATGAGAAACAGCAGTCAGACTTGGAGAGGGATAATTTAGAGCTGTTGGACTCAACATCTGGACAGAGTAGACGTGCCCGTGTTTTCAGAGTATGTGAGTATCATGTCAGTGGAGTTCCACGTGAAGTTACATCCAAAGATCAGTTTGATTCCTCGAGCGAGGGAAAGGAATTCTCCTCTGATCACGTCAGCTCTTTGCTGGTCTGGGGCTGTTTCTCGTCCCTGGATCTGATTTACAGTAACACTCTGGTACGTCGGAGCGTGACTTAGGGATCTGTGTGCTTTCCCGGCAAACTCTGGGCCAGACTCGACTCCCCTCACCACAACGGCTGCACACATACTTTTACGAATACTTCACAGGTCCAGGAATACACGGAGGTCTGCTGTTATGCAATGTGTGTTTTTCAGGGTTGGAAGCTGGAGTCGATTAGAGCCGTTGATACTCCTGAAGAGAGAGAGAGAGAAAAAAGAAAGTGTAGCTGCTTTCCAGTCCAGAGTTTTCTCTCTGGCTGCGTCTCGTTTTACGGCGTCATTATTATCACATGACATCACTTTCCTCTTTGGGAGTGCGCCGCCTCACTTGCACATTTGCATGCTCTGTCTCTATCCTCGAGCTGTCAGTGTGTTTTTTATTAGCGGTGACGATCGGCGCTCGGCTGCCAGCTCCTTGTCTGCTCTGTGTTTTCAGAGCGAGTTTTATTTCACCACGTGAGAGCGTTTAGGAAATACGCTCCTGAGAAATGTGACACGTGTGCGTTTGGACGCAGCAGCAGCCGCCGCCGCCAGATTCTTAACATCACACAGACTCTTTGTCTGAGGGAATATAAACTATGATAACTCTGGAGCTATTATGCACATTTCTTCCATTTTTCCGATGCGGCTAAAACTTTCTTCGTAAACATGCAATTAGCGTTTTGGGCCGTTTCCCGTGGCAACAGATGACTGACATCTGAGAAGTGGAGATCCACTGTTAACAAGCCCACATAGTGTTTATGTATCACAGTGTCGACCGCCTGTTGACAACATTCAACCGAAGCTAGGACCTTTGCGAACTATGTATTCCTCTTGATAACTACATGTAACAGTTATTCAAACAGCTGCTGAGTCAGGTTTCCATCCAAATGTAAAATGTTCACAGAATTTGCAGATTAATTGCAGTGATTGTGCGTTTGCATTTACAACAATCGGCAAATGGCACCAATTCTTGTGCAGAGTAAGAGGGTAAAATGGTAAATAAAGATGGCCAACTTGACAGCTCCTCCAAAGTGAAGCCAAAGGATCTCGATGACGCCTCGGCTTTGTACATTGGTCGCCGCCTCCTATTTATGCTGATGTATCTCTTTTCGTACATAAAGGCGGCACAAATAAGTGTTTATGTCTGATGCTAAGGATTGTTGTCATGATCCGTTAATCTGCTGACTGATCCGTCTCTCGTAAATGTGTCCAGCTGTGCTAATGGTAAATCTGTTGACTGCTAAGGCTCCTAGCATTATACTCAGTATTCCTCAAACCTGGCTGACTTGCATGTGGTTGGAAACTCCCTGTCAAATGTACCTCATCAAATTATTACCAGTATTGTCGATGGAAAACTCAAATCTGAAGAACCAACTTAGTTAAATGTGAGTTAGAGCAAAAAATTCCTGCTATTTTTAACTTTTTACGTCTTATGCATCTGTGGTCATGAATTTTTATAACTGAGTTGGAGTCCAACGTGTCCCTCAGATCAGCATCTGGCTTCAATGTTCATTTTTTAACATACATGTGCTGTGTGGACGCTCGGAGAGAGAGCGTATGGAGCTGTGCTGTGAGCTGCTCCCTCTCATGTCTGGATGTTATGTAACTGCATTGGTTCCCCTGGTGAATGATGTCATCAGCTGACCTCATGTGCTTCTACAATCCAGCCGGTATTTAGATAGAGACGAGGAGGTACAAAGAGCCAATGTCAAAAAAATGGTATTTCAGATGTCAATTTAGAACTCTCATTTAAAAACTTGATGTTATTGTTGATAACACTTCATGCTTTCTCTCCTGTCAAGGGTGCAAAGTTAAGTCTCGATCGCAGCAATATGACGACAGCTCTTTCTAACAAGACTTTTCTTTTATTTGGCACAATTACACTTTTCGATCTGCTGCTTCATCTACATTCAGTTAAAAGCTGCTGAGCCATGTTTTCTCTTTGCCTGCCGGGGACATCAGTGTGCAGGAGAGCACACGGAGCATTGGGTTGTATTGTAATGATGAGCCCCATCAGATCAGGACGGTTGGATCAGATCTGATTCTCCCGAAGGAGTTTCCCCTCAACACGGAGCACAGAGACCTGCTCACAGAGAGAGGACAGGAGAAAGGTGCACAGAGAAGGAAAATCAGATGTAATGTGATTATCTCCGGTCTGTCTGTGCCAAGCTGTCAGATGTAGAAGGGATGTAGCACTGAGATGATTTGGCAGATTAATTGATTAGTTGACATTTTCCTTGCTTTGCAGGGAGATTATCGTTGAAGATGTCAGCTCAGGCCTTCTTCACCATTTTCCGGCAGTTTATACATTAAGTTATTAATAAATAACATAAATAGTCCATGATTTGCAGTCCTGCAGGCTGCTGCGGAAGGACAAACAGTTTTCAACCTTGCGTATATTGGTTCATCGGCTGTGGCGCCAGACTTCTGATTGATGACCCCGGCTGCAGAGATGTGACCTGCGTACTGAAATTACCAGAATGTGACACATGAGCTCAGACATAATCGTAATAAAAGCTGTGGTGTTGAGTTTAAAGGCCCAAACAGTGCAGAGGAAGAGAGGAAGGACATATTGAGTAACAAGTATAGATTCCCCTGTAAATGTTCTATTAAGGAACAAAGCCAAACCATCCAAGGACTCATCAGTTTGTTCATGCACATTAACATGTCCCCCCCCCCCCACGATTAAGAATGAAAGCCTCCATATTTCACTCAGTCAGACTGATGATGATGTTCAGCCTTGATTTGCTCCATTAGCACAGAATGAAGAGGATGTCGTTTAACCTTCGTGAAGCTTTTTGGAAGGACTCGTGTTCCTGTTAGTTTCAAACTGAATAAATTTAAATCACCAAAGTCACGTTTTTTTTATCAAGAATATTTGAGCTGCATCTATAGAGCATCCTCATCCAGAATAGAGTTCATCATCCATCCCTCCATCGTTTATACTGGTTTCGAGGAGGGTCACTGGGAGGCTGAAACAGATCTGACTCACCCATCTACGCTCATAGTCACACCCACGGTCAATTTCGAGTCTCCGATTTAATGTCCTGTAGAAGTTTATTCTCAGGCAGATGTGGCTCAGGAGGTTGCACGGGTCGTCCACTAATCCAGTGGGTAGGTGGTTCGATACCAGGTTCCTCCACTTCTGTACTGAAGCGTCCTTGAGCAAGAGTCCTTAGATGCACCGTGTAAATGCCTCTGTGTGTGTGAATGGCAAAATTGTAAAGCACTTACAATGCGTTATATAAATACAGACTATTATCCATGTGTGTTGAAATGCATAGAGCAACAAGGTATGTGTGTGTACAGTCATGACTATTTCACTTGGCTCGTCTCCATAATAACAAACTGCTTATGTCAACAAACGCCGTCGTAGATCTTACAGGTGAAATTCTCCATTCACAGACCTGGTGGATATTTGTGTTTTTAAAGAAAAGGACTGAAAATGTCAAATAGAGATTATGACTCTTAAACATTCACGTATGAATTATATCCTGTTTAACTTCCTGAACAACACCATGTATTTCTCCACTTCCCTTTTGAGTTTTCCACAATGGACGACATTGTCTTGTATCTTCCTGCTCCACAGAGGTTTTGTCACACTCACATTATGTGTAACGCACAAATCCAACTGTATTAGCGCTGTTCCATTATATCCAATGGGAAAAACGGATTTGTCGGGTTTCATCCCATGAAATCTCACTCTCTCTCTCTATACCTGCTTCCTCTTCTCACAACAAGTCGCCCCGGCACAGTTTGTGTCGCCGAATGACACAAACGCAGCCGGAAGGTTGGCAGCGATCTGTCAATCAGGAGAGAGAGAGAGGAAACGTGATCCTCAGCTGCTGTCAAACCATCGGTCTGCCCGGCTTGACGGTGGCAGGTAGATGATCGGGGGGGATATCACACCAAACGTTCCCACTCAGAAGGGCGGCGTCGAGGTGGAGGCGAGCCCAGCTTCCACTCCCCCAGGTTGTCCGGGTGAGATGAGTCACAACAATGTGTTTTGATTTGCCGCTTTACCTCAGGCGTGGAGGGAGAGAACAAGACACTAATTTTTTGAGTGACCTACATTCTGTGTTTACGTGTCCTGCCACTGAAACATGCCCACACATTTAATAAGCAGGTTTCACAAACCTATTGTGGAGCTGACGGAGCCGAGGGAGGAGCGAGAGTGGGAGACACCCTTTCTCAGCCTGTAGCGGTGAAGGGTGAAACCCACGCTCGCTGCCAGGACGCCGACTCCATGCCAATGCGACGAGTGAGCCGACATGTGGGACCAGTATTTTCACCTGAGCCCCTTTTCAGATTTGAAACTGTAACGTCTGTGGGAATCCAGCAGGTTCTGTAATGGTTTCTCTTTCCCCAGTGGTTCTGCGGTTCCATCTAATCTGTGGAGTTTTATCTTCTGAAGCCTAAAAAATCATTTAAATCAGACTATTATGCTGCTTTCAGACCTGAACTGTCCGAGTGAGACGCTTTTAAACTAACACATTTACCCTTCGTGAGTGAAATGCATGTGTGAACGGAGGGTGGAGACGTTTACTTCTCCCTCCATCAGTTCGTCTTTGCCACAGCGAGCTGCAGACTGGAGGACGTGAGATCAGATGCTGCGGGCGGAGCTCTTGCTGCAGTTTAATGATCACTGTCGCGACCTTAATAAAATATGAGGTGTCTCGTCAGTGCCAACTCTCCCCATCACTCACTCGTCAGGGGTCGGAGGTCACGCTGCCGTCTGTCTGCCAGAATTCATTAGGCTGATTAAAAGTCCCCCTGCAAAATGTTGATGTAGTTTAACACCTGTGAGTGAAACTGGTGGTGTGGCAGCACCACTCCCAGGATGAGGAGCCTCCTCGGATTCCTCAGGTTGCAGAGCCGAGTCACTCCATCCTCCGGTGGATACGGCTTCCTCACATTTCTCCTCCTGTTGTTGTGTTATTTAAAGCGACTGGGGAGCACGTGTGAAAGCCGGCGGCCTGCAGGAGGAGCACGGCCGCGGCTGGCGTACAGCGAGCTGAGGTGTCACAGGACGTCCTCCGACACCTGGACCTCAGACACGGCTTGTTCAGTCGCAGTCAGGACACATTAAAGCTTGTTTCAGACAGCGGGAGGTTTTCTGTGCAGGCACGTTCACAACAGCGTCAAATCCTCATTATTCAAGCGAGAGGTGGAGCATCCGGTAGGGGTGGGAATTGGCAAAAATGTGACGATTCATTAGTATTGCGATATTTGAGCCACGATTCAATAGCATGGCGATTCTGCGATATATTGCGTTTCATGTCCCCCACATTATTCAAAGGCATTACAAAAAATGAGGAAAATTAGACTGCTCAACTCACTTCAAAGGACAAACTCGCCTTGTCATGCTTTGCCAGCCAGAGGCTGTTACATATATAATTGTAAATAAAGTATTAAAAAAAAATAAATAAATAAATACAAAAAAAGAAAAGATATTGCAATACTTTGTGCTACAGTATCGATATAATCGCGGGCGCAAAATATCGTGATACTGAACCGAATCCATTTTTTTCCCCACCACTAGCATCCGGGCGCAGGAGACAGAGGCAGGAAGTGACGCATTAACACCGGCGCGGAGATCACGTGATTTTGACCCTGGTCTCCAGACATCTTCGTCTGTTAATGTCTTTGTGTGAGTGGCACCACTTTCTACTGTTGTGTGTTGTGGTGAATCCAGCCAGGCCCAGAGTTCAGTGCTCGTCTCCAGATAGAGGAACGTGGCATTTCAATGTTTGGGTTTTATTATCTGCAGTTCCTTTTCTATTGAAATAGCTGCATTGATTGGATTCTGTGGTATTTAGGCCGACGTCTGCGTCCTGGACTTCACAGCGCTTTGCATTCGTTCTTTCCCACTTTGGTGAGCTGGGGCGTGCTGATCCCCCCCCCCCCCCCCGTTTGATGTGCTGACTGTCCGTCCCTGGGGTGGTTTTGATTGCCTCTTTACTCCCCCCTCCTATGTAAGTCAATAGGAGCCGGCTTGCCATCTGTGGGAATTGATACCACTGCTGAATCATACTATTAAAGTGCTCCTCCATCTTTCTTTTCCCCCGCCTCTGCCCTCTCCCCCACTCCCGCCTCCTCCCCTCGGGGACACGTCTTATCTTACTGCCAGAGATGCTGGAGACATTTCTGCGAATCGAGGGCTCAGGCCGCGTTTCAGACTGGAAATAGAAACGCATTAGAAAACCGCAGGGGGCTGCATTGGTGCGGGCAATGCTGCTGATACTGGTGACACGAGGGAAGTCCATGTTGAGTCAAACATCTGAGTTAACCTGTGTACAGCAGATTGTTGCAGAAGAAGAAACTAAATGACTCAGCAAAGTGCAAACCTCCGCCAAGACCCAACACTCCCCTGAATCTAAATACAGTCAAGCAAATCATAGATATCAGTTCCCTTAACTTTTTTCCATCAAGATCCATTAATTATTTCCTCGGAATACATATTACAATAATAATCCTAGATCCAACCAATGACCCAGATCTGCACCAAAATTCAAAAGTTCCTCCCTGACCCACACGTCCTACATCCGTCCACCAAGTTTGATCCATTCAGATGTTTTTGCGTAATCGTCCTTACAAACCAAACAAGGGATGACAACAGAACCTTCTTGGCTGAGTGAATATTATGATGTTTACACAATGAACTTTCTTCCAGGAATATCTGCCTGTGGGTCAAAGTTAACTAGGTTCAGAGTTTGGGAGAAAGAACCGTTATCTCTGCTTTCACAACTGTCTCATAGAAACGAAAGAGAGATCCTGAAAACTTGTTGGATGATTTTTGCTGACCAGGGTTGGATTTCAGAAGCAGATCTAATACTTATGTGTTTTAATCTCAGTCACAAACTTGTATTTAAAGAGCCATAAACATCAAATTGAATGATTCACACAAGGCCATTTTATTTAAGTCCATGTCAGCGAAGGCTTATTTTTTATTACCTCAGGAAGTTATGTTCTCCCCCCTCTCCATTTGCTTTGTTGTGTTTGTTTGTCACCAGGATTAAACCGAAACTACCGAGCGGATTTCCACCACACATGACTCTAGGATGGGATGTGGGTCAAGATGTAGTTTCCTCTTTCTCTCACATTGCGAGATATTGCATAAATTTCCCTGGGAATAATTCACGGAGGACTGATATCTGTGAGTGTGTAAACCTCGGTGCAGATTTATTGAACTTGCAGGGACAGCTGGACCTTGGTAGAGATGCCTGTGATCCACTGAGAGGTAGTTTGAGCTGCGATGGTAAACACAGTCCCTGTTGAATAATGCTCAGTGTCCCGTTGCACAGTCAAAGTCAAATCTAAATTTGTGGTCAGATGTTTTGAGAGAGTCATTTGGTCGCTCGGCTCCAAACCAGCTCCTAAAACAACTGTTTATTTATTGGTGAGTTTAATGGCAGCTCGTAGATCACTTTGCTCCTCCTCCCGTTGTCACTTCTTTCCAGTTATTCTTGGAGCACAGTTGTGAAAACATCAGCAGTGACAAGAGAGGAACAGAAGTGGCGGTGAGCTGACACCTCCAGCCTCTAATGGAGATGCAGTGTGAGGAGAGTTTGTGCCACCGCTGACTTGTCACTGTGGAGCCAGCAGGCTCGTCCCGCTCCTGATTAATGGAGCTGTCTGCTGGGCCTCGCAGGGGAAGGGGGGGGGCTGTGTTCCCACTCGCCGGAGCCCCCGTTTATTTGCCCACAACAGATGGACCCCCCGGGGGCCCCTGGCTCGTTTGCACCTCCCCTGCCTTATGGGCTCAGCGTCCTACATCTTAATCAGTGAACACGTTCCTGAGCACGGCCACCTGACCTACAGGTGACCTCTGTGGCACCGTCGCAAAGTTACCAGATTCTGTAAAAGCCACAGCTCATTAGTTTCAGCTACAGACTCGAGGTTGTTCAGAATGTCCTCTTCCTGTTTTCCTCTTGTTGTCCTCGCTCTGCTGGAGGAAACTATTGTCATGGTTCCATCTCCAAAGATTCACATGGCGCTTCTGTCCATTTTACCTTTTTTCTTCCCCAGTAATAAGCAGCATTGGTCTACAGCTTTGTCATGCTTCCTCTAAAGGGCACTGTAATATTTTGCACATTATATACCTAGCTTTTATATAAAACATATCTTTTTTGATAGTTCTGGGACAATTTTACGTCTTTATTAGACAGAGGAGTCAACAGGAGATGTCACATGAGCAGCGTAAACCTCTTGGTCATCAGGCGTCTCTAAAGGTCACAGGGCGTTGAGTCTCACTGTCTCTTCACCATGAAGCATTGGGCTGAAACCAGTAGGTCATGAATGGATTAGCTCATTGACTGGCTGATCATTTGGGTTGAGGAATGGTTGGTGGAAGAAAACAAGTGTTTTGAAAACCTCACTTGGCTTTTTGGGAATCAAGCTGCGTTCAGACGTGCAGTTTCTCCACAGGGGCTGCATATGCAAATGTCCGAGTGAGAGCCTCTGCACTTTCTGTGGACTTTCTCCATCTGGCCCCCCCGAGTATAAAGTCCGCGGAAAGTCTGGAGGAGCTATATGAGAACACAGCAGGAGGTCCTCCACAGGGTTCACCTCAAAGAAGGGTCTGTATGTTAACAAATTAAAGAAATTAAAAGGATACCAATATCTTAGAATGAAAAACTGGAGCCATACACGTAGATTTGATTTGAGCCAATGCTGGTGATGATCATTATCTACTATTATAAGCATTATTTACATATCGCTTAATCCGCCTATTACTTTCTTAATATAAGTCGATATATTCACTTTGTTCCTTGTTTCCAAACTTAAAGATCTTCAGTTTTCTATCATATAAGATTAAGAAACTGTATTTATATCAGAGAAACCAGAACATTTTACACATTTTGTTTAAGAAAATGACTCGGTTGATAAATTAATGAATTGCAAAGTTGTTTTAAATTTAAATTCCATTATAATCTGTGAACCTGTGAGCTCTTCCCACCTTATATAAACACGATGTATTTAATCTATTGATGGACTGTTCTGCAGAGGATCAGGTTCCAGTAACAGACTCTGAATTGGAACTGAGCTACTGGTCGATCCAGACAATCTCAATGTAGAAATAAAACAGCCAATTAAATATTTTTTGGTTCCAACCCTTCAGCTTTTAACAGTTTTCAGCGCCTCCACGTTTAGTGTGCCAGATTTTTTTTTCAGATTTTGACTGATTATGCACTTGTACTTGTAAATCTAATCACCAGATTCTGCCAAATGAGACAAATGCGGCACCAGACCCTTGCCGGCAGCGTCTGTGCTCCTCCACGTCTCATGAGCCTTTTCATTCACACAGCAGATTGTCTGTGTTTGCCTGAGATTTAAGATAAACTCCTACATCTTGGATGGAAGACGACGGTTTTGGAAAACTCCCGGTTCATTGTCTGTCTGGACCAATGTGTAAATGGAATCCTTGTGTTTCACCTTCAGATTCTGAGAGAGCGGGACGTGTTTTATCCTCCGTGGACTTTGTTTCCTCTTCCTGCTGATGGCTGTTGTTCTTTTCTCTATCGGGGAGAAGCAGGGCGAGACTGTTCTTCAGTTGCTGCTGATCCACCACAGATTAGATTTCTGTGCCCAAGTGGGAGATTGCTCGGTTTCCCTCTAACATCACGTGAATCGTTTACAGTATGGGACACCAAGCAGGTCATTACATGGAGCTGCTGCGACCACAGAATATCAGGAAAGAGCTCTTTAATGTTTTACAACCTAAGGCTTTTTAAAACGTGTGTCTAAAGCCTTGGTGACCGATTTGGTGAAGCCCGGACAGCTGACTGTTGTTTCTCCGTCATATGTAATAATACCTCACTTCCCATGATTATTTCCCTGGAAGTTGAACTCTCATCTTCCTCTGACCCATTTCTTTACTTCATTTATGAGAATAAGCTCAGTTTGCAGGCGTATTAACTGATTATGGATTAAGAATAAGAATAAGAGAGAGAGAGGAGTCACTGAAACTCTCTCCCTCGCCCTGTTTGGCTCAGCGAGTCTTTATACTGCAGGTGACCAGGCTGCAAAATGTCAAAGGGGCAGTTTGAGTTGCTTTATTACAGAAGGAAGCAGCTTAAAAGGCCTTTAAATCCAGTAGATTTTCACACTTGCCATTTGGCCTCCACCAAATACAGGTGAACAGATAAATTGACTGTTAAGACTCACCCCCCACCACACACACACACACACACACACACACACACACACACACACACACACACACACACACACACACACACACACACACACACACACACACACACACACACACACACACAGTTACTGTTGCTATGGTTAGTGTCTTAAATACACAATTCTGCTTCCTGGAAATTATTTTTCTTTTCCATTTATGTTTTGGTAGAAAAGTAATCACTGGCTGAACTCTGTGTTCAGAGGCAATTTCTTTTTTTTAGAACGAGCAAATGACTGTCACACCAGGGATTATCTTGTGTTTTGGCAACAAATAGATTTTTTTTAAGGATGGTGAAAATATTGGGGACACTGGTTAAATGCAAATAAACATCCTTTGTCTGAAGTCACTGTGAACCTTCAGTAAATTAACACAGACCAACATTAACTCGTGAGGTTGTGGACGATTCTGCATGTGTACATTGTTTGCTACTTACATTAGAGAGTAAGTTTAATCCATCCATTACACTTTCTCTCGTGTTTGAGGTTTTCTAACTCTCTAATAAATCTGTCACGCCCCTCGACACTCTAAATAAAAGGAGAATCGCTCTTATGTGGAGGAATGTAATCCCTCACCGACCTTTTGAGCCTATTGTCACTAGATGTTTTGGAAAGGAATCTATCAAACGGTCATTAAAGAAAAAGTATAAAAAAACCCTGCTAGTAGCACACGTCTTTGTAGAGCTCATTCCTTTGTGATGGTGAATCTGGTCGCAGCTGATCAGATGGCTTGTTGTCTTTGTCCGTAATGCCCTCACATGGTGTTCCAGCCCACCTCCGTTTAATCTCTTTGGGCCCGCGCCAACTCTAAATGCACAGATCGTCTGTTTTCACAGAGACAGCAGTGTCAGCAGGGCTGTGCTTCTCCGCTGAGCCCCCCGAGCAGACCCCCGGGTCCCTGTCTCCCATGCCCTGAAAAGGAGGTCGGACCTGTGGGAGCAGCGCGGCCAAGCGGCCTGGTACTCATCAGCCGCTGGAGGTGTTTTGTCTAAAGCTCTTTCATTCAGTTACTCTCCTGTGTGAGTGTGCCTTTAACATTAAACAAGCCGAGGCCGACGTGTAAATATTTAGCCTTCCACGTACGGGAGAGTTCAAAGCCGGCGAAGAAATGAATGGGAGACATGCTCCGACTTCTGCGACCCAGATAAAAGAAGCCGAGTTAAACGTCCATAAAGGAACTTCACGGCTAAACCAACAGTATGAATGGGCGCCAATTAATCACAAACGTGTCTTTAATGTGGAATAGAGGACACCGGAGCGTCCAGTTTCTTCTCATTCACTTCACTTTCCCACCGCGGTTGTTGATTAATTTCGGTGCCTCACGTTTGAGCTCCACTGTCTAGTAAAGCTGAGTTAGCTATTTGTTATTACTCACAGTGACAAGCCTGCTGGGATGTGTGGCAGAGAGGGTCAGAGGTCACGTCTGAGGGTTGTGGAAGGTCATTTTAGGCACGAGCACGTTGCTGGAAGATGGAAGGGTCTCTGCCCTCCAGACGGTGCGGTCAAAGAAAGGTCACGACCCTTTGGAAGTGTCGGAGCTGTGCTGTTGTTAACAATCAGACTCCTTCTATGAAACCAAGGGGAAATGTCTGTGCACGACATGTTTCTTTTAGATTTTTAGATAAACTGACTTTGATATTGATACATGAATAATAAGATCTTTCCCTCTCCCGGAAGTTCATTTGTCATTTCATGTCTGTAGGTACATGCCTAGACTGTTTCTGTCTCTCACCCCCCGGGCACAGAGACTGCTCGCAAATTGACATTTAGATAAATCAGACGTATCTTCATCAGCATCGGACGGTTCACGGCCGGTTCAACCACATGATCTTACATCATGGAAAATGTCAAAGCTGTCGGTGAAATGGAGATGAACTTCAAAGACCGGGAAAGTTCTAACAAGTCTGTTTCCTAAAGTTTCAACTCCTCTTTAGACACAAGCGGCAAATTCATGTGTCTCCTAAATTCAATCGCAGTTTGTCCAAATATGTTTCTTTTAAAGATTCTCCAAATAATCTCCTGGTATTCTCGGGAGGGGCTCCAGTAGTTTCACCGGACAGCCGCTTGGTAAAAAACGATGTGAGAACGTAGCAGAAGCTCCTCCGCTGGATTCACAGCGAGCGAGTGAGCGTGTTCATGATGTTTATCTAACACTCAAAGTCCTACATGTAGGAGATACTAAGGGCCAGCAGCGGAATTAATATGTCAGGCCTGTGCCTGCTGCACCAGCCCCTCACCTGAAGGCTCTGGAGATTTATGTTGCTGTAAACACGGCTGAGTGAATAATCTCCTGCCTTCATCATGCGTGAAAGGCAAACTCCAGTTGTCTCCTTTGTCTGAAAACGACGCAAGTTTGAACTCCAGTTTAAACTCGTGCAGCGAATTCATGTTTCCCCCTAAATGAAACGTCCGTCAGTCCAGATATGCGTGTGAAGGACAGAGGAGTCGTCTCCAGGTCACGTCTCTGTGTCCTTCAGGATGGAATTAGGAGGCAAGAAGTGGGAAGACCCAAATCAAATTGTTTTGCCTGATGTTCCGAGAAAGATAATGGTGTCATTCTTACAGCAGGAAATAAACGCCGGTCCCTCAGAATGCTAATGTGAGGCCGGTTGTCTTTATTGGATTTGTGTGGCATGTGTCCTAATGACTGGAAGTGAAGATGAAAGAAGAATAAACCGGGTGAAATTCCACGAATGTCTCAGAGAACAGTGGCTCTTATGTCACCATGGAGAGCGTAACCAGTTGTCCTCAGGAATCATTTGCCTCTTCCTGCTATTTATACTGTGTCTTTCAGAAATTTCACACAAATGAACTCAGAGGAAGTTTCCTGTTTTCAGAGGAAGTCGGTTGAACACCGCACATTATGTACATTATCAGCAGTTAATCAAGATTCGAAGTGACCCAGTTCGACTGCTAGATGAGGTAAACTCTGACTTCTGCCTTCGTAAGGCTCTGTGAAACTTTGTGTTTTACACAAGAGCAATTTCTTAAACTTCTATCAGTTAGAATGGATCCCTACATTAATACATTTTTCAGAATATGTCCGACACGTCAGACTCGGCAGAAGTGGCTACAACACTGAAAAGATATGAATGTTTGCATATGAAGTATTTTCCTAGGAACACAAGAACAGCCGTGAGAAGAGTTATGTTTTCTCCTTTGTTCATGTGTGTGTATTTGTACTAAATAATTAATGGATGTGTATTCACCAAAAGTCGGTTTGAATATGACTTGGCAGTGTGTCTCCTGCAGGAATTACTTCATCATGAAGTCATGAAAGTCAGAAGATTATGTCACACCGCGACCAATAAGATCAGAGAGACAATCAATAGCTTATTGTTTCCTTCGACATCACAGGGTTTATTTTATCTTCACAAAATGTCATTATTACAATATTTAATAAAGTTAGTATGGCCTAATACAGCAGGACATGCATCGCCTTGCCAATGGTTTTTATTTACAGACTCTGTCTTGAAGTGTCAAATGGAAAAAAGGAGGAAGTAGCAACAGACCTGGAAAGTTTACTCAGTTTATTGCAGAATAACAATTTTAAAAATGTATTTATTATTATTCTTATAATAAATTGTGACTGAATCCGATCTGATCAGTCGCCGTCCTTCGTTAAGGACAAAACCAGATTTCACAGCCACTCCTCAAGTCTCTTTGTCCTGTTTGACGACTGAAGGATGAATTAGGCGTCACCGTCAATTAATACTGAGAATTTTTCACAGAGAATTGGAAATCATCCCTTTGAACTTAAACTCAGAACAAACTAACATCTCAGAGTGTTGCCAGCTCATTTTGAATAATGTCGGAGCTTTCGAGGAGAGTGGAAATTAAATGTGGATCATCAAAAAAGATCAATGTTACAAAATCCCGAACAAGAAAAACAAGCATTCATGAATTATTCACGTCCTGGAGTCTGCGCTGGAAGACGCCCTGGACACAATCTCACTCTCATTAGACGCAGCTCTCGTGACATCTTTTATTAATAGGGAGCTGACAAGAGCGGGACTCTGCAAATGGACGTGACGGCTTTAAATCTCACTCCGGGGCCCGTGTGGTCGCGGCGTGTGGAGGAGAATATCAGATCTCTAATTGTTTACAGTCGTCCATTCACGGAGCTAACGGCTTCACATCGACTCACACGAGCCAAGTTTGTGTCGCCGTCCTTTAATTTGCGGAGGCTCCATGAAGGACGACCTGTGTTTTGACCGAGGCCACTTTAGCATCATAAGTTCTCCAGTTTGAATGCTCCTGTCTCGATCCTCTTTGTTCTCGCTCCTTCACCGGAGAGAAAGAGGGCGGCCCATTCATTCTGGCCCTGCACCTGTTGAGCGGCGTGTACGTCGCTCCCATTTTACGTCCTGAATTTACGGCCCTCAGCTGGAGGGACGACCTTTCACTCGGCCTCTATGGGAGAGCCGCGGCAGCTGCGATGACTTCACGGGCTCCTCGTGTAGAAAGACGTCGCAGGGGGGGAGAGAGAGAGAGAGAGAGAGAGGGAGCGAGAGAGAGAGGGAGGGAGTGAGGGCCGCTCGCTCTACCTTGAACCTGATAGCAGCCTGATTTGACACGGTGCTGCCAGCAGCTGTTAGTTTCTATCCGATCCAACAGTTTTTCTAATAATTAGAAAAGGTGCAATCATTTCTCCTTGTGGCCTCGTTAAGATCCATTCACGCGACTCAAAGAGCGACAGGAAGCGACCACTAAAAATGTCCCCCGGTTTTTTTTTCATATGTGTGGTCCTTGGCAGCGTACAATTTACTTTTTTTTTATTTTATGAGGTTAGCAGCTGTGCGAAGAAGAAACGTTAGCAATGCTGAGTCATTACACAGAGCGGCTGAAAAGGCCGAGCCAATTTATTTCTGGTGTTTGGCAGTGAAAGGAGCATGGAGCTCTCTTTACACTGGATCCCAGTTCCAGAATGAGGAGAAGTGTCCGCTTTGTAAACGGATGATTTTAGGAAGTGCCCCATTACTGGGCCGGCTCCTCCCGCCTGCTGGCTTTCCTCTGGAGCAGCTGTCTGTCGGTCACTGTGTCAGCGGGTGAATCGCTGAGACACAGATTGATAATGAGCTCTTGAGGAAAGACCCGGCCGTGAACTAACAGTGACGAGGATCCCCTGGCCGCCGCCGCCGCCACATCTGGAGAATGTTTCAGACGTGAGCATTATGTGCGTCACATTAAACAAGCTACTCATCTGCGGCTCTCCTTCCTGTTTACTCACACTCTTTTCTGAGTGTGAAGGAGCCTCAGGGTCTCAACGTGGTGGTCCTTCAAAGCCGGGACAGTCCGGGTCAGACCTTTGACCTCCCTCCAGGACTCTTTGTGCCCACTGTTGACCTCCTATTAGGGTTTGGGGTTAATGAGCTTGTTGTCGATGAATGACGTGTCGCGGATCATGGTCGGCAGCAGCCGGCTAGCTGCCGCGAGCATCCACGCTGCTGCGCATTCCTGCCGGTTCGTGTTACAGCGGAGATATGAAGCAGCTGGAGTTCAGCGAGTTTGGTAACTGGTGAGTCAAAGGGGCTGACGCTGCTTCCATTGAACTAGTTGTAAGCAGCTCGTTGCAGATCTGATTTCCTGCCCCATCCTTCCTGTCAGTTTGTTGGATACATACACTGTGAATATAGAAGTTCACTTATGAGTTTGGAAAACATCAGTTAACATCATTGAGCACTTTAACAACTTGGTCTCATGCTTTTCAGGTCAGAGACATAATTCCTTTTTAGCCAAGTGTTCGTATAGACGATAGAAATCCATCATGAGCGAATCGGTGTATACCACGAGAGCATGTATCACAGAGATCAGACCGTACAGATCTTCTGGGTTCGCATTCTGGTATTAAGAAACACCTGATGTTAAGTGCTTCTCCTACACTGCCCCTACTGGTCATGTACGTATTGCATCTTGCGTAACACAAAGCGATAATTTCTGAGGTCGAGCACAACCGTCTTCATGACAACTGGGGAAAAATCTAAAAACGGTTTAAAGCTCCAAGAGAGGAAGGAAAATAGGGCCATGTGGTGAGATTGTTTTATCGGCTGAATCCCTTTTTGTTCCTTTCATTTACGCACTTAACTTAGGATGTAAAAACTTCACAGTAAAACTTTGATCTGGCCTCAAACTGGAGTTAAAAACATTAATCCACAGCTGCTGTTCTGTTTCGGTCTCAGATCTTTTTCTTCTCCCAAAACCTTGTGAATTTCCCCTTTTTAAATGTGTAATAAAGTTAAATCTGATTCGATTTGAACTTGGATGGAGATTCCAGTCTAATGTGTCTCCTCTAATACGGAGAAATCCAGCTGGTATCATGGCATTAGAGGTTTTGTGGACGGCCGCCAGCCACTGGCCTTTGTGTGACCCATTGTAGTCGAGACTCTCCCTTCGAGCGCCGCTGTCCAAGCGACTGACCTGGTTTAATCAACATCAGATGAAATGGGATTTCCCACAGCGAGCCAAAGTCACCGTGGGAAACGTCATAGCAGCTCTCCTGCCTGTGTTTCAGCGGCGTTGGCGTCGGTCGCTGCTTATCATGTTTAAACACGAGTGGTGCGTAGCAGTGAGTCGAGTCGGGCCCAGATATGAGAGAGCAGCGCCTGCATGTCCATAAGAGCCGTGGCACACTGGAAAGGTGCATGTGACTGACTGCACTTCACCCGGGTGCCAGTTTTAGCCGGACCGCACTCGGATACCAAATCGCCACAAATAGGGCGCGATCACGTGAGCAGGCAGCAGGGCACCGTGCCAGTTAGGTCGTGTTGGTCATAACCTCGCCCACATTCCGTCTAATACTGTGTCAGCCCCCTTGAAATACACTTTCACTGACACATGGCGTTCGTGCTTTTATAGCCACTCAACCTCTGTATGAACCACATTAGGCCCCAATATTATGCAATGATGGAAACACCGAATCTGAGAAAACAGGAGTTCTTGAGATATTTGACTGTTTTACTGTGGAATATTTGGGTTTAATATTTAAAGGGACAATCAACTGGATTGATTCGCAGTGCTCAGCCTGTGGAATGAGAAGTCTTCTGTGGCTCTTTGAGAGAGAGAGTGAGAACAGAGACATAACAACCTGGATGTGAGGGGCTTGAAGTAAGAGGCTGATTTGAAGGAAATGAAAGATGCAATCAAGGTGCATTATGGGAAACGTAGGATCCAGGGTTGCAGCCAGCCACCAGGGGTGAGCAAGACACTTTCGGCTTCACTTTTGTAGCCATGAATAGTTTTAACTTGACAATTTCCTCCCTGGTTGATATGGGGACACCTGTGGACACTGGCGGTAAATACGGTGACACCGCTCACAGGTTTCTGGGGGCCGCAAAACCAACTTTTGTCATTTTGATTCACAAGTGGAGCGATAATTGGCTTTTTCCATCAGGTTGCCGCCTGTCGCCTGCAGCTCTTCATCTCACGGCTCGCACTGGTTGCTCGCTCTGTACCGATACTCCCTGCAATATTTCAAACTGATGCGCTATCACCTAAAAAAATTAAATGACAGTTCTTTTGTCAACGCATGTTTGAGCCATAAGCACAATTTTCTTTTAAACAAATTGCATTTTTTCCTTTGGCGACCTCGGCTCTTCATCATCAACCTGTCGCTATATTCTTATCCTACATCATTTGAATCTTGATTTTATTTCTCTATGCATCCAAACCTTGTTAATGCAAATATCTTGTATCTGCTCCAATATCCTCCCCAGGAAGGGTTAATATTATATTCAACTGGGGCAAGCACCTTTTCCACTCACACAACAATCAAGGTGACGTCCTCTGGCGTTGTTGCTTGAACTGTTTTAACAACCCACTCGGCCCTGAGACGACTCGACACCTTCATCATATGACGAATGTTGTTTTGGATTCCTGGGCCACTTTCCCCCCCAACCACACACACACGCGCACTGACAGGAAGTGGAGGAGGATTTTAGCAGTGACACAGAAACTCCAGTCAAGAGCAGAGCTGTCCATTTAAGTTTCTTTGAAATGCTTCCCATGGCTCTACAGCCAGGAGCTGCTGTAAACTGTCGTGTGGTCCACAGCTTCGTATAATGATCGTATAATCACTGGGTTCATCCATGTGTTTAACCACCAGCTGCAGCTTAGGCTCTTGATTTGTAGAACATTTGAAATATGTCAGTGAAATGTGTTTAAAATACAATATTTTCAACTTGAAGGAAACAAGGTTAAAGGGTTTGAGTTTTAGTGAAGTGTTTATGTAACATAAATTATACATAATTAACCCTTTTAAGCTACTTACATGGTTATTTGGGAAATTAGAGTTTGTTAACAAGAATAAATACAAAACATTAAAAAAGGAGCTGGAACATCCCATCTTCACTCGATTCAATACACTCATGGGTTTTACAGCTCTGGTTGTATTGGGCCTCATATGACCAGTATAGCTAATGGTGACTAAAATTTGATTTATAGATTCTCTTATGTAAATGAAATTGAGTTGGTCCACTCATTTATTTTTTAACTGACTGCCATTTTACTTCGTTTTTTAGCACATTTGTTATTTTTGCCATAATCTCCTACTGATCAGACGTTTAGAAGTTGAACTCTAAAGCAACATTTTATATTTTAAAGTGTTAATGAAACTCATAATTAGATTTTACCCAAATAGAGAACAATACTTATTTATATTCTTTGCTCTGTCATCTCTTAATAACGGAAGCTAGTTCAGCCGACTACGCTACTTTTTTACATGTGTCTTTGTTTCTTAACCTTTCAGATAAACTTACATCTGTGTGAACCGCGACAAAGATAAGTCTGATGTTTTTTCGTCGGCTCTTATCTGGATTTCACAACCACTGTTTACAACCACTTCTCTCCCAGCTCATAGTGAAAAGGCCCCGGCTGCAGAGCTGAAAGTTTGCATGGTGCATAACGAAACGACAGGTTTCTTCTCAGACACTCATATCGGGACTGAAATGTTTTCATCTGGTTCTGTGTTCTGTGTTTTGCAGGGTGGGCGGTGTTGAGGACCCTCGGGTGCTTCTGCTGCAGCCGCTGGGCTCTTGAGAAGATACTGATCTGAATGGGAAGGATGCAAAGGTGGAAGCAGACAGTGTTGGATTTGGTTTCACTGCTTCCATTAAGACGCAGTGGGACTGAATGGAGACACACACACACACACACACACTCTCTCTCTAACACACATGCATGGTTTTTAATACTATCTACTTCCCCCTTTCTATGAGAGGACACAGATACACCCTGCCTGGGCCCCTGCGGAGGTCCTCACTGTGGTTGGGAAGTACCTAGTGTTACAACTGTCATGCTGGCTGCTTTTAAAGGGGCAGCGCCGCTTAGTCTCATTTACTGTAAGCTCTGTTTTCACTCACCTTAGCAAGAAGTCATATGGTCGGATAGTGGGTGAGCAACTTGTCTCTGCAGATCACTGTGGTGTTCTCTGTGTTATAAGCTACTAAATGGGCTTATTGAAATGTTGTTTAATTAAAATATAGATTAAACAGGTTCAAATGTATTTAAATTCCTTCAAAATTGACTGTAGACGGATTGATTCATTAGCTGGCTGATAAAATCAATCCATATGAGCTTTCACAGACATATTAGTACCCTTGTTTATGCTTGTCAATATTAAATCTTATTTTATAGAATAAACAATGGTGCCTTTGTGTTTGCATTTTCTGTAAAAAAAAAAAAAAAAAAAGTAATGTTTTTCAACTACTACCTTTTTTAATTCCAAGTCCTACTTCATTTGGTTGTATTTGTGTTTTTATTGAAAGATTTATAATAAAGTTTATGATAAAAAAAATCTCAAGCCTCAAGTACATATTTTTGTCAAAAGGATTTGATGACATCTTAGGAATCATTTCCATTTGTTTTTCACCAATATATATATTTTTGCACGGTATCAGCATCGGCCCATAAGCATGAGTATCGGGCTGTAAAAACAGACTTGAACTTGTGTCCCTACTTTTGAAAAGAGACATAATTGAACTATAGTCAAATTCTAATGAGTCACAAATGTTTTTTTTCTAAATCTCATGTGTTTGAATTTGCATGTGTTTTTTCTGGTAAATGTCTTTGTCTGAATAAATGTTTCTCTCTGGCAGATGTTCACAAAGTGTGAGTTTCTCTTTCTTCTTGTTTTCCTTCTTTCTTTCCAACTTGTTCCCGTCACACTGAAGCTGGCTCCTCACACTTTTCACAAAATCCTAAGATTAAGACACAAACATTGTTTTGAGAATGAGGCGTCGTCCTGCCGACTTCCCAGTTATCACAGTTTCCACAAAGCTCAACATTGTTTAAATGTGACTCACAGCTGATTTGAGTCAGTGGAGTTATTTGAGTCATTCACAACAGTTGAGTCTGTTCAGGCTGCTTCATTACAAACTTGGATTGCACCTTCAATGGTTTCACTACAACTTATTTTAATGATGTCAATTTAACTGACAGGAGTAAAGACTCAAATAAAGAGCGGGAAAAATATCCCACACTCATCATGTCCGATCATTAGGATTAAACAAAACACACAGAATGTTGTTGTTTTTTTAGGCGATTTACAACACTTGACTATTTGACAGGAGGTGTTTGACTCCTGAAAGAGCCAATTGCCAACAGTTCAACATATTCAAATCACCAGGTTTCACATTTCTAAGAAGCACCTTGTGAATCTGGAGCTGTGAACCTGAAGTCCGGAAGACGCTGACGTCAACGAGATTCAAGAGCTTTTGGTGATAAGAGTCATCCGGACATTTTCCTGGTGTTCACACGTCTGACTCGGACAGTGAAAGATAAACTCTGACATTTCCCGTAGTTAGTATCTGAAATCAGCTAATGAGACAGTTCGGTTAAAGCTTTGCACAAAACAAGTGTAACCCTTTCAACAAACAGTTTTCTGGCTGCAGCTGAATCACGTGCAGGTCAGGTGCTTTGCTCGAGGGCAGGTGAACAGTGATTGGACGACGGAGCAGGTGCTGGTTCACGCTACTTCCCAGCACAAAGCTTTTGGTTGTGGTCAGCTGAGTGGTTGGTCACGCTCACTGGTCTGGAGATCCTCCTGCCACCGTTTATGTCCCCTTCACCCTTCACATATACGTAACCCCCCCCACCCTCACTCTCAAACCTCCCCACTCCAGCTCTCCCACTTCAACACTCACCCTGCAGCTTTTTCACTTGTTCTCATCTGACGACCGTTACGAGTGTTCGCCACCGGCAAACCGTGCCAGGTCAAGATGTCTGACTTTCTACTATCGCTCGGCTTTCATGTTGACTCGGACCTGGAAGAGGAGCGAGGAGGTTAAACAAACACAAACCTCGTTAAAATAAACTCCCACTCCCTTTTTCGTTTCTGTGCGGAGGTGCAGGAATGTGCGGTCTCGCTTCAGATCCCACGCAGAATTACTGCAGGACAGGTAATGAATCGATGCCCACCCAGCAGCCAGGAAACCGCAGCACTCACTCCCAGACTGGTGATGGATGAGTGAGTTTCCCACCGCTGTGCCGCCTCATCATACAAGACAGTTTAACACACACAAACACACACACTTTGCATATAGTGCTATGTTTACACACCACTTATGCACTCACCATTCATCTCTGTACAGAGTTGTACACAGCAGGGACTTTTTTTATGACGAGATGCTCATGGTGTTTACTCAACCTGGATTTATCATTTATGATGTATCAAACTGTAGTGTAAAGGCCCTAGATCTGGAATTTTTTGTGTGATATGCACCAAAATTCACAGACTCGTGCAGAAAGTCAGTCTCTTTAACGTGCCAGTTTTTATATTTCCTGAGAAATAAGCGAAAATGTTGCTTATAGGCAAACGGACCGGGGTGAAAACATAACCTCCTTGGTGGAGGTAACTATAAGCGTGTAGCTTTTCCCTTAAAGGAGACAGTTTCTGCCCATATTCAGATTCATAATTTAAATAAGTGTTAAAGGTTTTCATGCTTCGATATTTAGAAAACGCATCACTTTCCTCAGACTGTCCATTGCTGCAGCTCCTCTTTTCAGCCTCTGTCTGAAACACTTGGTCTTAGCTCCTGTCTCTGGGCTTTGTTGGGAGGGGGAGGGGCTTAATCTGCTCTGATTGGCCCCGCTCTCCAACTCTGTAGTGATTGGTTAACTATTTCCAGCGTGTTTATGAAATATCGCTCGTGTCAGACAAGGAGCTAGACGTGCATTATGCAAATGTCGGAGATTCTGATGTCACAGTGATAAGGAAATATTGGCCACACGACCGACGAGGTGTTTAAAGAGCATCCGGAGCTGTGTTTATATACACAACAAACCTATATAACAAACTGAAGGGAAAACATCATCAATCTCCTTTAAGTTTTAATAGTTGTGGTTACTCAAACAAGGATTTTTCCATTTTTGGATCCGTTATCAGTGATCTTAAGACGGTCGGACTTGTGTTGTGTTGTATTTCCAGTCAATCAGAGTTTGGCAGCACTAGAATCTAAATGACGACAAACCACACCCACACAGCACAACGGATGAGAAAGTCTGACACTTCACTCTCATTAAACAATACCTAAAGATGCTCTCTCTCTCTAAGCTGTAAGTTAATATTTGATTCCGGGGTTTTAATGTCAGATCCCAGGAAAGAGGATACGATAGTGAAGTTTTTAATGAGCACCTAATGGGCTGAAAACGTGCAGTGATGCTTTACAGCCCAGTAAACCAGTTTAAATGTCAGTTTAACCAGCTTGCAATGTCAGCCTTGTTTTCTCTTTGCCGGGTCACCGAAGGGTGGGCAAGGTGAGGTGAAAGTCAAAGGCAGGGAAAAGGTAAAAAGAGGAGACTTTTCTTTTTTTAATTTTATGTCAGTTCACTTAACCACAGTTTGTCTTGTAGATCAGATAAATATCTCCTTTAACAGTGTATTAGAAAGGATAAGAACTCAGCTCATCTGCATTCTAATAACTTCACCTAGTCTCACCGTAATCAGCTGGAGCTTTTCACTTTTGGAAAATGTCCTGGCTGTCTGACCTTATCGTCTGTGGTCCAGCCCGGCGCCTTTTGATGTGGCTGCTCTGTTTGTTCACCAGCGCCAGCGGTCTGCCCTCTCCCATTCAACAATCTGCCACTTGCTAAATCCCTCGCTCCGGCCCGGTCGCAGCCGCCGCATTGTTTGCGTTTTGCACCAGGAGGTGAGAAAACATGCGGCCTCAGTCACACCTCGGTGGCTGCAGGGCGGCTTTCTGCAGAGAATCAGGTGTGACTTCTCACCTGCATTCAAATCCAGCCCGAGCTCTGTGAGACTCAACAGTGTCGTCACTACTGGAACACACACAGAATCCTACTGCTCCACTTTGTGCCTCTCGTGTTTTCATTTGAGATGTTCTCACTGATTGCATTTGAGTCACAGAACAAAGCAGCTGTTTTTCTTAAAGTGAAATTAAACTACATCAGAATAAAAGTTATTATATCTCAGACTCTTGTTAAGCTACAACAAAAATAGTGTTTGTGTTCTGGACAAAAAACAACAAGACTAAATTCTAGTATATGGCTTCACCATGTCTGGTCGATCAACAATACTTCACACTCATATGAGGGTATGTCCATCCTTCTACATTTTTGTCTACAAATTGTGTTTTCAAACTAAAACAATGTTGTGTACGTGACATTTTGGCGGCAGTTTTAATCTCTGTCCATACTAATCCGCCTGAGAAAGCATATCACGTTACGTCCTACGTGCGCATGCCTGGTTTCACAGGTTGTGAGTTGCAGAAAGGGCTCGGCTACAAACAATTAAAAGCTCCTCTCTTACAGAAGTAAACAGTTCATTGTAAGAATGCAGAATGTATCTGCACAACAGCAGGGTCAGTGAGGCTTGTAATTGCTTATCCATGTGAGGTTCCTCGATGGTAGTCGAGGCAAATGCTGGTTGTTTTCTTCCGGGAAGTTCAGAGAGTCAGGACTGGTTGTGTTCATGTGATAGAAGCCTGATGAATAAGGTAAGACGAGAATCAGCGAGCGGTTGTATACGTCTATGTCCCCAAAACATTTATGCTTCTGTCCGTCCAGACTAAAATGCTGCCCCAGCGTTTTCAAACTGAAACGGGACCAGCACCGTTTCCAAACCTCTCCGGCTCTATAGCTCAGGAGCAGTGTGGACATCCGGTGTATCTGTTGCAGAGTTGATGCATTTTCAATCAAAAATGTTGTCATGTGGATGGAGCCTGTAGTCTTTGGTTGTTAGATGGAAGAGCAGGAGAGGCTGAGGGGCGTCTCACTGCAGGAGGCGTGGGAGCACTGAGACCGTGACGCTTCACAAAGTCTCTCACTTCATCCTCTCTGCTTTCTCAGATTCTTCTTGGAGCTGTGTGGAGATCCATCTGCTCAAAAGGGAGAGCGCGCAACAGGGGCCGTCACTTTCCTCGGGGTCACACGCCACCTCCACCAGAGTGGCAGCGACACAGACGTACGGTCTCCTGGCGTCACCCGGCATGTCGGCCGCAGGAGGGTCTGATGGCAGCGGAATATTTCATCCCTTCTCCCGCTCTGCTGATGATGTCTGGGAGGTCCTGGAGCAGATGGACAGCAGTTGGAGGGGGTGGGGCCGGCATTCTGCTGCACCTGGCGAGTCAGACTCCATGTGTTCCACTCGGAAGAGGAGAGGACCACGAGGAGAGCCGGTGAACTGGGTCAGAGGACTGTTTTCCTCCTGGTCGGGGGAATCCAGGATGTCCAGTGCCTCCTCGCTGGTGAAGATGGATCACTTTGCCCGGCTGTCATCTATATCATCATCGTTCTCCTGTTGCCTCTCTGTCGCGGGAGAATGTTCACAGTAAGGGCATGTGGCAGTGAGGGCCAGCCCGGGTGCTCTGGGTCCAGGGATGACTCCCAGCGGGCGTGGGGGTCAAAGGGCATGATGCAACCAGCACGTCAGGAGGGGCAGGAAGGGACACGGGTGGCACACCACCGAGAATCATCTTCACAGATGCACAGCTCAGGTCATGCAGGTGTTTTAAAGCGTAGATGCTAATGTAACAGGGGTCACAGGATGCAAAAAGCAGCTTGGTGTGGGGGAGATCTGACGTAAACGCCCCCTCTGGTGATAGAAATCAAAACCCGACACATGAGTTTGAAAGAGCAACAGTCAAAGGGGAAAATCCAACAAATGGCAGATCAATGGTGCAAAAATTCAACAAAATCCCCCTCCTGAGAAATGTTTTGCTTAATGTTGCTGCAGAATGAGTTTGACATTTGAAGCTATTTATATCTTTAAATTTACCCTGTGTAGGTGCAAGATGAGTTTGTGACATAACAACAACAAGCAGCTCAGACATCAGCGTGGGAAAAGGAGTAATTGTAATTTTAAGGATTTTTCATAATAGAGACATCACTTCAATATCTATCATATTTATAAAAATAATCCCAAACTTGAGGAAATCTTCAAACTTGTTTCCCAAGTTGGAAATTGCACAACGTTTGTGCAATGCTAAAACGATATGACATTTTGTTTCCTATTAAATTGAATGAAAAAGAACACAACGTACTGAAATGCTCTCAAACAACCTTCAGGGGTTTTTCAACGTTTGCTCTTCACTGGTTGTCAAGGAGAACACACGCTCTCTGACTCAAAAGATATCAATACAAAATTTTTAATTGAAAATTATAATCACAAAGGAAGCTCAAACAACCTGAAACAATGAGTCACTGGATGCTCACTCCAAGTTTCACAATTATTCAGTAAACGGTGAGAAACTGTCGAATGAAGAACTTTGAGGTGCGGAGACTCTAGAGAGCAAGAAAAGTAAAAGTGCATTTGTTAACAGGAAAGTCTCAAAAATGAATCGTCACTAACAGGAACCACTGAGGTTACATTAAACACAAGTGGGTTAATCTGAAAAAAAATGACTGCAAGACACCAAGAGGATTCAATGAAGTAAGTATTAACATTTTGAAACGTGTTGTCACCACAGTGAGCGGCTGAAGCATGAAAGCACTAAACACAATGTGCACTGCAGTGAACTCATGCTGCGGTGGATTTTACAATTCATTGACATATTGTAGTTGAAACTGACGAGAGAGGAAACCATCAGCATCATGTCAAGTTCCTCTTACCCCGACGACTTCACCAGCAGTATAACTGGAAGGAGCTTCATTCACAAACTTTGCACTCTGTGAACCCGTGACAGCAGCCAGTGGCCTCTGATACTGAGACTGACTCGCGACTGGAAACATGCACACAGCAAAACACATGCATGAACACAGACACATCAAATATACTGTTTTCTCTTTTCCTTGCAGGGTGACATCGAGGCTGCAAATACAGTTCATGCACACACAAGCAAAACTATTGATTTTAAAGGCAGTTTTCTTTGCAGGCAGAAGGAACACGGAGCTTCTGATTAACTGCATGCTGAATTAAATATAGTGTCGCCAAGTAAAGTAAACTAAAGTATTTTTCATTACATGTGGCTCCACAGATCAGATTCCAAAAGGTTAAAAAGACACAGCAGACATATTTAATGGTATTAAAGTCCGTAACATAGTTTGCTGTGACTCTATCGGCCTGTATTTTTACTACTAAAGGTCACAGAGGGTAAAGTGAGATACAAATAGAAAGGACCTATTAAGCATTAGTTCGTCTCGATCAGCAAATCTTCAATTAAAACAACCGCTCAGAGCGCCAGTCATTTAATCCCTTTACTTAAAGGATCTGGTCACTTGCTCGTGAGCACATGTGTGTGCGTGTAGACATGTACCTTTGTCTTTGTATGTGACCGCATCTTCTTATCCCCGCCATCATGTAACATTATACAGCGGCCCTCACTACAGATGATCTCATTTATCTTTTCCTTTTTTCCTCCTGTTCTGCCCAGATCTTCCCTGAACTCCCCGGAGCAGCGTGTGTGTGCGTGTGAATTAGAAAGTGTCCAGACTTGCTGCAGGTGAGCCGTTAACCCTGCGTTCCCAGGCTCGGCATGAAAATAATCAGACAGCTGTGGGAGGTCTCTGAGTGCCTGCAACTTGGCAGGAGTGCGTTCCAAAGTATGCCCTCTCCTGAGTCAAACATCATCACAGGCTGCTACTTGCTCCCGTCCCACCGATCCGCCCGCCCACACATGGGAAAGCACTCTCCAGGAATCATGCTCCACCGGTCTCCGTGCCCCGCCAGGCACTTTTATTTCATTTAAACCCATCACTTTGTTTGGGTTAAAAAGATTCCTTAACATAACATTCTGTACTGTACGGCACAGTAAAAGGCTATAAAGTTCCAACGTGAATTTAAACAGCGGCCTGTAATCAAAGGCTTGGCTCCGAGTCGCAAATAACGATGATACAACCAAAAGTGAAACCAAAGTATACAGAGCTGTCACAGATTGTATAGACTGAAACCTCTTTATATCAAAATGCTGCGTTTGAGAGCCGGGCTCATTCCTGCCGTTGATGGACAGTCACGGACATGACGGCTCAGCCTCTCATTCAGAGCTAACCCTAACGCCACAGACTGTATTATGACCTATACTGCAACCAGCCACTAGGGGGTGATCCAGATGATTTGGCTTCACTTTTGGCAGCTGTCATGTTAAGACTTATTGAGAAATGTCCCAAAATGTATTCTGTTGGATAGAAAAAGTCGGATAGAAAATTAATAGAGTGCTTCTGTGTACATGCTTGCCATGAAGCTGTAGCCAGAATCCCATTAGCTTAGCCTAGATTAGCATATTTCCACAGCTCAAAACATACACCTAGCAGAACCAAAAAAGTAAAATAACGTTTGTGTACATTTTAAATGAAATACACCGTCTCCTGACAGCACGGAGAGTTAGCTAGCGGGGTTTTCCACTGTTTCTTGTCTAAAGTTAATATAGTTACTCGACTTCACACTTAATGTACATACGTTTCTTAAAGGCACGTCTCGTAGCCTGACAGTATTCTTTCAACACCCTGGGGTATTTTAGGCTTAACAACACCAGGCTTTACAAATATTAAACCTTTATGAATGAAATCACCGGTTTAATCTGGTGAGAAGGTTTTAAATAGCGAATAGCTCCCTCTACAGGTTATACTTATACTATACTACAGGTTTCGCTTGCATCGGTTGAAACAACATGATTGGTCTAGATTTGACTTCCTGTTTCGGCTTTTTGAATGCAGACGACTTCAGGGGAGTGACACGTGTCATGTGTCCCTCCTCCATCACATCTTAACCTTGCCTTTAAGGTCAATGTAAACCGAAAGTGAAGTGAAAATCTGAGTCAACTTGTTTTACTTGGACAAACGAAGTTTCCAGACTTGTCGCAGTGTGTGTGTGTGTGTGTGTGTGTGTGTGTGTGTGTGTGTGTGTGTGTGTGTGTGTGTGTGTCCCTTGTTGCACCTCAGATGCTGACTGATCTCAAAATGTCACTTCTTTATTTTGTATAGCTTTTCTCGTTTGTGTACGTGCATTAACTGTCATCATTAAGTTACACAACCATAAACAAATTGGAGAACACTACATCTGCATATTGACTTCATTCATGACAAAGGTTTAAGTTCATCTCTATGTGCTGCCAATGTTATGATGTATATGGGGTATTGCTTAATCAGATAAAGTTGTATCATTATATTTTTCATTGTTCTTGTATGTTTTATTGTTGCTGAATCAATAAATAAATGAATTACTGCGCTGTTGTTTTTCCTTTTCTCTTTGTGTCAACTGTATTAAACTCATTTCACATCCGGACACGAGGAGAGTCCCCTTCAGATTCTCTGTAGCTGCCACATAAAACTCAACAAATGCTATTTTGGATTCCAGAAAACACCAAGTTGCCGTTGATCTCTGCGGAAAATGTGCAGGCATTCAGGTATTGAAAAATTCAGTTGTACTCAATCTATTTCGTTCATGCCTTCACTCTGAGTCACTGTTTAGGGGAAGTGTCTATTCTCCTTCAGAGCATATATGGTTGTGAAAGCGGCTGCTGCTTCTATTGTCGCAGCAATGACAATGTGTGTATGTGTGTTCTGGGGCCTCCCCTGGTCACACACGGTCTTTCAGTTCTGCTAAGCAAAGTGCATTCACTCACTACATCAAACCACTAACCTCAGTAGATTGTGTATGGTATTGAACAGGGAGGAAAAGCACCTGATGGTGATAATTATGCAGCCTGAAATCTACATTCAAATGTCACATCTCCTCAGAAAACCACAGAATGAGACAGAGGTTATTATCTCGAAAACAATAGTTAACATGAGAGCCAGAAGCAGCTGATCCAGGAGGAAACGTGTGCACCGAGAGTGATTCCATCCTCCTCTGCTCTTTCCGCGCTCGCAGCAGGGACCCGACCAGCGAACTACCTTAGCGTTTACACAGATGCTGGCGTTTAGACAGGGGCCATGAGAAAGCTGAGAGACAGAGTGATCAGGTTGCAGGGAGATGAATCATTTTTATTCGGCCTGAAATTCACCGTATTTACAGCGGCTAACGTGACGGCTCGGGACAGGATGGGATTTCTCGCTTGTCTGTTTACCTGCTGGGTTTGTGTTGGTGGGTTCGCTGTCGGCCTTTGCCCTCGTCCTGGGGGTCTCCCTGGGAAAGGGTCAGTCGGTAGGAGAGTGTGTGAATGTTGGTTAAGCAAACTAACATTACTCCGAGCTGCGTTCTGACACCACGTCCACCGCTGAGGGAATCTGGAGACTACAAAACAAAAAACTCACTTTCACTTTTTAGACATTTTGAATTAGGAAAAGCTGATTTTTTTTGACTAACTGCAATTTAATTTTTCTAACCCTTGCAGCTGCCAGCATTAGAATTGCCATTGAGAAAGGTTTAAGGGGAAGATGCATGATCAACGTTTGAGAAGCAACGACCTTAAAAACACTGTACTGAGCATTTCTCTGTGGACTAGAGGCCACGTTGTGTTTTCTCTTTCTCTCAGTCTTCACATGTTCACCACCGCGCAGACACTTCCAGGAATCGTCGTTGCAGAATGTGAAGCCTGTTTCTTTGTAGCGTGATCCAAAAATACACACACAGTTTCCTCTTGGTCTCGAATGGACCTCTTTCATATTTTCAGCTCATTCGCACTTTTATATATATTTTCTATGTGGACTTATTAACATGCTAATATAACAAGCCAGAGGTTAACATACGGTATTAATTCTAATGAATTAACAGAGGTGCATGAAATATGCATCAGTAAAAACACACAGGCCAATTTGTCTGTGAATAATTTAAGATATTTGCCGGGATCTTTCACGAGCTCCTCCGTGGCCGCGGTGCCCCAGAGGGTGTCAGCATTTAGAGGCATAGGCTAATTTAGGAAAAAAAGTAGACACCTCCTTCCCCCCCACCCCCCACCCGGACCTGTCTTCCCGTTTCCTCCTCCCGTACGCTCCTGCAGTGCAAGCATCGGCTATCAGAATTGCAAATACGAGGCGGGCCGGCTCCTAAATCAGAATTATTAATGAACGAGCCTTTTGAAGTTTGCTCAGGGAGGATTCCAGTGAAGTATTTAGCTTTGTGAGCTACATGCACAACGCATCTCTTTCTTTATCAGATTGATGAAAAACCGTTTGCAGTGAGGAAATCAAACTGTGGTTATGATTATCAGCTACTGACTTCCTAATTATAGCAACACGAGTGTGAGTCTGGCTGCGAGTGCACAGCTGTTGTGTTTGTGACAAAGCAGCTGCTCTCGAGTGCTTTGCTGTGGTAGTAAACTGCTGCTACAACAGCAACCACAGGTATTTAGTGCAGGTATTAAACATGTCTGGGATATTTCCGTTTTTTTTATCTTTAATGAAATCCTTACCACATTCGATAGCAAAGTATTTATTGTCTATAAATACTGTACGGAGGCTTTGCAAAGGAAACTAGTAAGTGGTTTCTGTTTAGATTTTTTTTTTCTACCTAACTTCCTCTCTCTCTCTCTCTCTCTACCTACCTCCATCTCTCTCTTTACCTATCTACCTCACTTCCTACTTACATACCTACCTCTCTCTCTCTACCTACCCCTCTCTCTCTTTACCTATCTACCTCACTTCCTACTTACATACCTACCTCTCTCTTTCTCTCTACCTACCCCTCTCTCTCTCTACCTACCCCTCTCTCTCTCTAACACATTGTTTGACACGAGACACAGGTTTGTAAATAATTAAATATGGTTATATCTGTGTTTTAATTTGTTATCAATCAGTACAAACAGTTAATACTACACTCGCTCCCATGGAGTCTCTGATGGTCGTTGGTTACATCTTCCTTCTAAATGTGTTTTCGGTGAAGTAGAAGAAAACAAGCGTCTCTCTGTGTGAAGTGTGAATTAGAGTAGAACTTCAGATCAAACAGATCCTCTGGGACTCGAGGCCATGTGGGGTTTTCAGGTCACTCAGATTTGTCTCCAGTAATTCCACCGATACATCCGCTGGACTTTTTGTGTGAGTGGGAACAGACAAAGTAAAGTAAGATCGTGATCGGGTCTCAACGAGAACACAGAAAAAGCCGCCGCTCTCTCCACCCACTGTGCTGGTTAGAGAGCTGATGCACCAAAACATTAAATCTCTCTCTCTCCCCCTCACACACACACACACAGAAACCACAATTGGATCAAAGCTTGTAATTTCCAGCGATGTAGCGCCTGTTGATGTGCCTGTTGTTCGGGAAGAGTATAGTTCTGGAGGAGCAGCATAGAATCATGTGCATCCACAAATGACAGCTCAGGCCCCAAAAAAGAAAGAGATCACCGAGTGCAACTCCTCAGCGTCTGAAATGAATTCACTCTTTCCCCGTCTGCTATCCAGTGATCAGATGTGGCAGCAGGGAAAGGTCAACGAAGACGGAACATTTGATGATTCAACACAAATGACTTTGTCCACCCGGATGACCCTGGGGGGGGGAAACGCCCTTGAACTCACGAAAGGAGCTTTTATTACTTAACTGAATAAATCAATTATGGTCTTTGTGCGCAGTAACAGCCGCGAGACGAAACGTCTTTTCTATTTTGTCACCGCATTCGTAAATAGGCTGATTAGGACGGCTGTGGGTGTGAGGGTCATGTGCTGCAGTGTGATAGACAGTGAATGGCCGGCTGTGTTAGCTCCCAGAGGAGGGGACTCCGGGATGCTGTGGACATGCAGGGTCCTCTATGGGTCCTCTGTGTCTCTGCCGTGCACACAAGTATGCATCTCATTACCAGCTCCGGACTGAAATAACTTCACACAGTGCCGGGTTTTGGGCTTAGGGCCACCTCAGCTGAGCCGTGACCCGTTCCATCCACAAACTTGACCCTCCGACGTCATTTGTGTCGCTCTGTGAGCACGAGCCTCTGCCACAGACGCTGGCTTCTTCTGGAAAAGTTCATCAAACGGCTGAACAAAGACCGGAAAGGACAGCGGAGAGACACATAGAGACGTCAGAGATGATAAGTGAGAGATGGAGAACAAGTGGACACCAAAATCTGATGAAACAAATCAAGAAAAACACTCTACAAACACTAAAATACTTATAATATGCACAAAATGACTACCAAGAAACACAGAATAGCTAGAAAGAAACACAAATATATAACAAAAATACATGATGACAACAGAGATCAACACAAAAATACCACAAACAGTTACAAAGAGATAGAAAATGACAAATGACAACAGACAAAATAGCTACAAAGTTACATAAACAAAAAGACAGGGTTAGGGTTTCAGTGTTTGATCGCTACACACATGCTACAAAATGGACGGGTTCTAATCCCTGATAATTTGGCTTCATTTCTGAATAACGGGAAGAAGTGGAGACGTCCATTTTTATGTAATAACTATGCTATGAAATATCCAATCAGCTTTTTAAAGAGGTATTTATACACTTACCCTAACCCCTCATATCATAATCATGATTTTATATCGGAAAATGTCAAATACTTTATTTGTTGTGACTTGAGTTCACTGAACTAACAGTATATCGACTCACACTGTACAGTTTATTATTACCAAGAGGCGGCTGCTCTGAGTGACAGACACAGTTCAAAGTTCACACCTGAGTGTTATCCTGTCGGCAGATTGCGGCCACCGCTCTGTGACCGTCCTGCCGGAGAGATTGCGCTGCTTTTAGACAGTTATCTGATAACTCGCCTGTGAGATAGGTGAAGAAATCAGACAAAAAAGACACACTCACACACCAATGCACTCACCATCAGTAATTAACAAGGGCTCAGGGCAGAAGTGCCCTTGAAGGTTCATAAAAAGCCCATAAAACGAGGGGGCAAGGAGGGCCCCTGATAGTTGTGAGCAGCCTTTTTTGCATTTCAGCCCGTTCACAAGTCTTTGATGGGACGTCAAATATTCATGTGAGGGCGAGACTGCTGTCCCCCAAGGGCCACGGAGGGTTTTTTCTGGAGCTTTTGATCAGACTGTGCACCGTGAAGACGCAGCATGTGACTCTGATCGGTGCTCTATTTACTCAATTATAATTTCTTGTATTTTAACCATTAAATTACTCTCAAGTGGCACAAGTGGAGTCAGCGTACCTCAATATGCTTCTTCATTTATGTCATAAATTAGTCTAAATTTGCTATAAAAACCAGAAGAGCTTTAAAAAACTAAATCTGACAATAACCCAGTAAAAATGTCAATCTAAATGATGGATGTTCTTTATCAAATTAAAGTTTTAGTTAAATTTTGTATGACGTTGATCATGGTGTTATTTACTGTGAATGTGCTGCTGTTCAGTCTCGTTGCTTTGGGGTAGCGTCTAATCGCTTAGTGACGAATTACACAAAGAAGCATTTTCTGATCTGGTGCCCTATCGGCATGACAACAGCAGTCATCTGTTCCTTCTAATTCGGTTCCAAATCACTGTTGACCAGTACGGTGAAGCGACAATGCTGTGGTTATGGATTAGTTAAGTTTAGGCACCAAAACAATGTGGTGCGAAAATGGTGGATTGGGTTAAAATGAAAGTACTTTGATAAGGAAAGGAAAACCCTCCTGTTTTCATTAAAGCAATAATTCTGTTGAACGTAAACAAATTTACTTGGAAAAAACATGCCAAAAATAAATGACTGGATAATTTTGCTGCGACAGCTGGTGTGTTTTTACCCTGTGGAAGAAAATGGAATGAAACAGGAAACAGACACTGAAATAATAAAATCTGTCACTATCTCCTCATATAAACTTTCCTCCTAATAAACTCACTATCCATGTATAACTGTACAAATATGTAGTATGATTATCTTAACATCTTTTGGTGCCCGAGTATGAAAAAGTGAATGAAGGGTTTTAGTGTTAACCTTGTGGTGTGTTAAGGGTTAAAAGAAAGAAGCTTCAGGCTTTATTGTGTTTTTATCCTCTTATTTTAACCTGCAGTTCTGTGTTAAATGTTTTTTTAACCATCAAGTTAAATGAATAAATAGATCGATTCATGGAAAGCAGCAAATATCTGGCACCGTCATGTCTTTGCAGATTTCACATTACATTCTATCCACAAGCTGTTGTTGCTACTGTGCTGGCGCCCGGCAGAGACATGCAGATAGACGTCCACACCCGCGCTTCCGGCTCCTCGGGGGCGTCGCGCTTTAACATTTCATTTGCCGGGTCATAAATCTGTCCGGGCCCCCAGCAGGAAGCAGGTTTGTGCCTCTTACAAGAGAGGGAGCCTCTGCTGTTGTGTCACCCAGTGAACCCTCTTACCTCCCGCTCCTGGCCTGTGACAGAGACCCACAGCTGCTGCATGGACGTCCCCATCCCTCACTGTCAAAACATGGCACCCGCCCAAACCCCTGTTCAGCAGTAGTAGCTGCTTACTACCTGGGAAAGCTGCCAAGGCCTCTGCAAAGAGATGCTCTATGTACAATGGTTGTAGCATTTGACACTAATCCCCCCTCAGCTGTATTATGTGTGCGTGTGCATGCTGGATGTGTGTGGATCTGGCAAGAATATATATATGTTTCATTTTATCCACCGGTGTTGACCTTCCCTTTCTTCAGTTTTTCTCCTTATGTGGCCTGAAACAAAGTGAATTGAATTGAAACCAATCTTCTGATTTGCTCATTTACTAATCAGGTCTGAATGACTGCTATTAACAGCCGTCAGCGGGGGGGCGGGCTGAGAGGACCAGAGGCTCCTCAGTGCAAAGATCGTTTATTTATGGTCCCTAATCTGGATGATTTATCTCCAGGCCAGAGCATATGATGGCTGCTCTGACAGTTCTCAGATACAGGGCGGGGGGGGGGGGGGGGGGACAAAGACAAACCCCTGCAGGCCTGGAATCCTGCAGGTGTGAGACTGAGAGCTCATCTGGAGAACAGTTGTCACCTCCGGTTAAGACCTGGCAGCTCTTGCAAAATCCACCTTTGCTTATTGCCAAACAGCAAACGTTTAGTCAAGTGGCGGAGCTGCAGCCTGGAGACGTGAAATCATCATTTGTCATGTTTGGCCTTTTCCTCGCTTCAAAGAAAACATTTCTGTGTGACTGATTTTTCCTCGTATGCGTGTGCTTCTTGGTGTATTAGTGTTTATCTCAGTGAGCGTCAGCCCTCCTCTGTGTATGGACACCTCACCGTCATGTGTTTCCTAGTATAATGTGGCTGAAGCCGGTTGGAAGGGTGCAGGGGGCCCGGAGAGGGGTGGGGGGTTGGGGGGGGGTGACCCGCGGCTTCACGTGTAACCGCTCCATGTTACGTACCTGTTTTTGACACTGAGCATTGGACAGGGCTCCTGCGGGACCCTTGAACTTGAGAGGCGGGCTCTGGGAGCAGCACTGGAGGGCTGGAGAGTTCAGCGCAGTTAATGTTCAACCTCTTTTGATCTCTGCCGAGAAGTCGCATTCCCTGAATTCCTCGGCAACCTTTGCAGCGGTAGCGAGACTATGAATGGTTTCCACAGAAGACAGTTAACACTCTCCCATGCCTCGTCTCTCCCCCCCCTCCCCTTAGTCAGTTTGAAAAAGCACAGCAGGAATAACACAGCAGCTGAGCACTTTGCAGCTCGCCACCGTCGGCGCTGCTGCTAATTTGTCCCAAAACCATTTGGGACCCGGCGGGCCAAGGGTCGAGTGAGCCTCCACGTTGGACATGTCATGATATCCGTAAATCATTCACCGGTACGATGAGCTCATGCTGTTTGAGTTGTTTTGAGGTTTTTTTTTCTGTCGAATTTCACTTGATCTCTCCCTCGATTTTTTGGTCAGAGTGACCCACGGCTTTGATGGGTAAATGAGCAACGGGTCAAGCATGGGGAAATGATACCGGGCCGTTATCTAGAAAGAGCAGAAACTCTTATCCTCCGCTACGCTACCGTGTTCCCTCCACTTTGGGTCGTTTACCACCTGCTGTGAGGCTCCGCTGCTACAGCCTCAGAGATCAAAGCCGCAGAAACCTCTCTAATGACAATAAAGTGATCACGCCGCCGGAGGCAACGTGTTCGGTAATTTGCTTTAAATGTCGGCCATGTGGATGCCAGGCTTCATTCTGAGAGATAAAACTCAGCAGATGTCACAGAGCGCAGGGATCTCTCCCCCCCCCCGAGCAGCGCCACTGTAAAATATTGTGAGAGATGTGTTGTGTGGTTGGAGTGCTCGAGCTTAGAAGGTTTACAGCGAGGGTGATTAACTAATGGAGGGACTTAATCCCCCAGGTAGGAGTCAGACGCTGAGGACCCCGGAGCACAATGAGCAGTGCACTTAACCCTCAACCCAACGCTGAGTCTGCAAACGTCCAGACCTTCGCTCACCTGGCTGGCGTCCGTCTCCTTCGACCATCTGCGCTCGAGAGGACCGGACGGGACGGTACAGCTGGTCGGACTTTGGGCCGATTCTTGTCGTCTCTGACATTGACGGCAGGAGAGAGACGTACTTGGAGTTGACGTTTCCTTTGTCTGAGAGCTGAGCAGATTGAGCAGCTAACGACAAAACACACGGAAAGGTTAAAGCGACACTTATAAATGAGCTTAGCTACTTAGAAAGACTTATTAGAAGAACAAACTGACAGGTGGTTTGGGTTTTTTCACGGACACCTGCCTTTATCCACTGAGACAATAGTTCCAATGTATTTAACCTGTCTGCCACTGTCGTGTGTGTGTGTGTGTCTGTACAAATAAACCCAACAATGCTTGGACGGATTTTCACCAAACTTTACACCATCACTACTTGGTTATCTCCAGATAATTCAGTTTCGGAGCTGATCAGTCAAAAGCAAAGGTGAACAAAGAATTTAGTTTTCTTCCCATAGCATTATAAACATGACTTTAAATCACAACGTAACTATGAAGACGGGAAAATGAAGTGTTGCAGCTAATAAGATTAGAGGCAAAACCTGTTTTAGCTAAAGCAACCATTCATCATGGAATGGTATGAGTGACGTGATTAGAATGTCTGCATACAACGACATTATTGCAATATTAAAAAGTTAGCATTGCCTGATATTTATTCAGGGTGTGCATATCCCCCCCGATGCTTCTCATTTTGTCTCGTGACCCTTCAAAGTGAAACGTGATGAAACATGATCTTTGTACAACGTGTCCTCGGGGAAGAAAAACACTTAAATCCTCCGTCTTCCTAGAAAAGGAATCGGAAAATCCGGCCCACTTATAATTCTCTTGCAATCATTTGTCTCAACTTCTGAAGATCGGCATTTCAAATGAAGAACCCTGAAGACGCTGCGTGCCTCCGAGGTGAGTGAAGTAAATGACTCGGTGATTTATCTAAGCGTGCGGCTTTAAAATCTCTTTCAAGGGAAGCTCTTTCTCCTGGTCTGACCGTGTGACACGACCGAGCCGGAGCAAACCTCCGAGCCGGGGGAACAAATGGTGCTGTGGCTGCGTGTGGCACCTTTCACTCGCACCATATGGCTCCTGTTGGCCACTTTGACAGTTGTCCTGCCACTCAAACGCTGACGGATGGAGAAAAGCCTCTGAGCATGTGCGGCTCTTATCATCGCCAGGGGGGGGGAAATGGTTTGAACCTGTGAGCTGATTACCAGATCTTGATGGGGCGGCACCTTTCAGAGTGACAGGGCGAAGTGAGGGTGAGGTGTCGCTGGAATGACTGGGGCCGGGGGGGTTATTACTCACTGGGAGCTCAGGCCTCTGTGGCTGTGTAGTGACATCAGGGGATTGGTGATATAATCCTCTCTCTGGCCACTCTATGCTGTAATGCAGGGGTTTTCAACTGGTTTTGTCCTAGGGACCACCATTCTGACTAGAAAGTAATCCGCGGACCACTGATGTGCCTATGCGCGCGCGTGCCTACGTGTGTGAGTGTGCGTGCGTGCGTGCATGTGGATAGACGGAAGTTTTAAAATTTGGTTTTCCATGTTGGTTTTATTTTAAAAACCTCAAACAAATCTAGAAAAATCTGTGTAAAAAACAACAAAAACGGTTGATTCTCAGTGCTTAGGAATGAAAACAAAATTAAAATGCAGTTTGTAGTTGTACTACTCAGAACCATATGTACATCAATAGATAACGTTCATGACTTAAATGTACAGACATGAAGCTGACAAGTTGAGAGAACGTTTAAGTAACGGAGATCAAAAACAATCAACATAAACTGGGGCTATAACTGAAGAAGGAAGATGACAAAGTAATGCAGAATATGTCACAAATGATAATCATAGAATATCCCATGAACAATTGAGGCCTACTTAAGTTTAACCTCATGATCACCAGCACCTTTATATTATTTTAGACATATTTTTCTTATTTCAGATATTTTTCACGATAATAATCTGGAAATGTGTTGAAATATCAAAGCGAATTTCGCGGACCCCCGGTTGAAAACCCCTGCTGTAATGGGTTGGTTGAACTTCAGGCTGCCGGCCGCCCAGATCCACATTCACACATCACACAGGAGGAGACACTGTGTTCTCAGCTTTAATTCTTATTGAATGGACGGAGGCTGCTGGGAACTTTATGATCCTGGCGGCTGAGGCTGAGTCGACGATGAGTTACACGGCACCTCATCCTCCATCTATGTGTTTTTAAAGCCGCTGCTCGTAACAACACAGTCAAGCGGGCAAAATATATGCAGTAATTTCTCTCCAAGTGGCCTTGAGAGGGAGAATTACATTGTTTATCTTGCAACTGCAGTTTCAATGATGTTTTATGAATGCATGTTACAGTTTTATGAGCACCTGACTCCCCCGGAGCTGTGTCTCAGACCTTTATGTTTCACTCTTTGTCTCCCATATTTCAGGTGGAGTTTAAGGCGTCATGTTAAGCCTCTGTAACGAGAAGACGCTCAACAAACATCTGAGCTGTACAGGAGCATTTCATGCAGAGATGGAAGACACATCTCCACTTTATCGTGTTGCAGAATAAACACGTGGAAGTGCCCTGGACTCGGGTGCTGCCATCTTCAACTTCTGACTCATTTGGAGCCTGCTCAGTAGAGATCAAGGTCCCACCCATGGAGAGTCGGTTTCACTTTCCAATAAAAGCATAAAATGGCCAAAAATTATGAAAGAAAGAGAAAGAAAGAGAAAAAATTCAGCAGCCGCTCGTCTTTACAGAAACACACCTTGGTTAATCTCTGTGAATCACTGACTTTCATCCGCGACTAATTTCTACTGACAAGGTCCCATTGAAGGTTTAAAGATTCCAAGTATCCAGGACACTGTTTCTGTAAAGATGCTCTGTGCTTTCAGGATTCCTCTTGTGCTGTCGGCACCACGGGCAAAATTCATTTCACTTTTGTCACATTTTTGGCAGAAGATGAATTCTGAGACGTCAGACATCTCAATTTGTCGGATGTTCTCAGTTACACGCGGCATCTGTTGCACTCGTGTCCGACCGGAGCGAGGGAAACCCCTCACATGCTTCTCTCTCTGAGGTTCTTCCCCCTGTTAATAAAGTTTATTTGAGTTTTTCCTTTCTCTTGTTGAGGGTTGAGAACAGAGGAAGTCACACCTTGTTAAGCCCTATGAGAGGAATTGTGATTTGTGAATATGGGCTACACAATATAAACCATATTGATATTATATATCATTTTATACAATAATATTGTCTTTTGCACACTCTGTCTACATATTCTTAGACTCATAGTATATTATATTATATATTATACCTATTGTATAGTCAAATACTTATATTCATATTCATACTTCTACTATATATCATATCATACTCTCTGTATATTCTTGTTCACATAAGTCTATATACACATATTTATTTATGTGTACATGTTATAATTACTATTATTATATCACCATTTCTATTATTATTATATATACTGTTGCTGCCATTATTACCATATACTGCTTTTATATTGGTATAATTACTATCATATATTAATATATATTATGTTATATTATATACTATATACACTGTACTATTCTTATATACTGTCTAACAATACCATTACCATCATATCATCAGTACTTTTACCATCATCTTGCCAATGCACCTTATCTACCTATTTTATTGTATTTTATCTTGTGCTTCTGTTTTTTATTCTTTCTACCTCAATATTTTTAATTTTATTTTATTCTATTGTATTGTATTTTATTGTATTCAAATATACCGGCTGCTATGACAACTTAATTTCCCTTCGGGGATGAATAAAGTACTCTATCTATCTATCTATCTATCTATCTATCTATCTATCAATTGGAATTTGATTATCAGTATCACTGCTACATTCTGCTCATGTTTACCTTGTGGTTGAGAGTAACAGTGTGTTTTACTTACAGAACTGCAGTTGCATCCAAGTGACCTTTGTTTTACCTTCTCACTCATGAATAGTAGATTGTGCATCAGTTGTGTTTATGTATAATGAATTTAAATGAGAGTCTCAATCCTTATGAGCCTTACGCCTGGCTGCAGCATGGGTCATAAACCCACCTCCTCCATGTTAGTGGATGGGACAAAGTCAAAGTACACGTCAATTTAAATTGGTTTCAGTCATTATAGACAGTTCTTATCACACTGATGTTTATAGAAGTGTTTTTTTATGCTTCATTTGGTTTTAATTCGTTTCTTGAAACTTTTGCTTTCATTTCTGGACAGTGGGAGGAAGTGGGGAGGCATCTTCCATCTTTATTTACAGTCTACGGGTCAAACAGATCTGCAGTAAGTGAATTTTGAACGTGATTTTTCCATGCGGTGCAGTAAAGGTCGAGATCTGGAGCATTCTGATTCATGCTCGGCCTCAGTTTTCACTTTTAATGGTGAGAGCACCAAACAGGGGATTCCATTTACCTTCATCAAAGTGAGGTGGAGGCGGAAGCATGCGACAGCCTCCACCTCCAGATGAAACCAAAACTACCGTGGCTCCACTCCGACACAGGGCTAAGTGCGGATACACATTATGGTTTCTTCTGGTGATTCCGGTGAACCAACCCTCTCCCACTCTCTCACAGGATTAGGGGTGCACATGCACAGGCAGATCAGAGACATGTCATCCAATTCGCCACAAAGACGTGAATATTTTTAGGAAGGGAAAAAAAAATAAAAAATTTCCAAACCAACGCATTCACACCCCTCAACGGCTTTCAGGCAATCATGCTTCAGAAAAACGTGGGAGTGGTGTCGGTGTGGGTGTTGTGGGTGGTTGCGGAGGGGGTGGGGGGGTGCACTCTGCCTGTGTGAGGACTCTCAGTGCCGCCGCCGCCGCTGCTGCAGCTGCTAAATTTCTCACAGTGGCAATTTCAAGGACGCCAGAATGAATTACACGTAGGGAGCCCGAGTTCGGTAAAATCTCTCTCCGCCTAATCCACACAATCCCGTCCTCCTCGGCTAATTCCATATTTGCTGCGATTCGGAAAAGAGAAATGCTACACACCCATGCATGTACAGATTGCATTCCCTTATCCCCTCACACACACACACACACACACACTCTCTCCCTCTCTCTTACTCTCTCTCTGGTTCTCTTTCACAAAATATTTGGTGTAGCCTGATCTGTGATTTGCATGAGCAGTAATTAGGAGGCCCGGAGATTACAGGCACTACAGTACGCCCGGCCGGGGGAGCCGCGCTGTGGGAGGTGTTACTTAATCGACAAGTGCCATTCAGATAATAAAGCAATGAATAACAATTGCTCCCTGGTGCATTTTTCTGAGGACTCGTGAGAGGATATTGAACGAGCTTTTAAACCGTAGGAAACACAAGAAGAGACGACTCCAGCAGCCGGTTAGCAGTGCAGCCGCGTGTGTGTGAGGAGATTGATACCAGAGCTCGAGTGTGTGTGTGTGTGTTTGTGTGTGTTTGTGTGCGTGTAGTGTATGTGAACCAGCAGCCTGTCTCCATTTGCTCCATCCTTCACCCTGCTCTTATCCCACAAGGCCTCGGTGCCTTTCTCTTCTGTTGCCGTCTTATCAGGGGACAGCTCGTCAGGGACACACGTGCCATCGTTCTGACACTGACCGTGGGTCATTGAAATGCAAACAGAGAACGCACTAAACCAAATGGGGTCGAAGAGCAGCAAATATTTGGCCAAGACCTTTTTTCACTGATGGAGCCGGCCTGTTTATGGTTGATGAAACGAGGTTAGAGCAGATGGCCGATGGGAGCGCAGCGCGTTCATTTGAACTGTCTTCAAATCAAATAAAGCCGATACGCCGACTTGTAGAGACCGGAGAGGATGTGTAAGAGCTGATGGGCCCGGCCGGACAATCTCCCCTCATTAAAAATAGAACAGGAGGAAGGTCAGTGTAAGGGTTAGGGAGAAAATGGTTCATCTTAAAAGCCAACACAGTGTGAAATTAATGACTTTAAGAGATAGTTTTCCACTGATCGAGCTGCGTGTTACTCATCTAAACTCAGTGAAGAGAGGAAACCGTGCGAGTGGGGAAGAAGCTGACCCTCAAGAGAAAAGGCTGTTTTGTGAAAAGTCCAAAAACTGTCACAGTCAGAAGTTCAACTGTGTTCAGACTGAGAACTGGAGAGGAGCTCCCTCTATCTACCGAAACCAAAAGACAAACAGGAGGAGTGACGAACACACGGACATGTTTTCATTTTAGTCATTTAGACAACACTGTTCCACCCTCACATCAACTGTAGACTCTAGGAGAAAACTATATGAAATACAAGTTAATATACAGTAATATGACACCTGCAGTACTTGCAAAGCTGTTAATACTGCGTCTTGTGTATCTATGTAGATATTTATTAATGTAATAAACATTTTATATGCCCATTGTATTGTTTTTGTGATTGACTGTGTTTCTCAAGTGATCAGCTGCTGCATTCAAATGATCTTAGATACATTTATTAAAAGTTATAATGAATAGAATTAAACAGATTTTAATTTAATAACCTTTTTTTTATTCTATTTTATTTGATCAAGAATGTCCCACTGAGATACATTGAGGTACTGTTTATGTTTTTTTTATATGATACCACTTGATTTTTGCAATTTCCTGAAACATCCGGTTTTTGTAAAGTAAACACAAACGCCCCAACCACCACTGCTAAGTTTCAGAGGTTAACACTCTGCGGCGCCTTTAAAGGAGCAGATTTCAGTGATATAGAAACTTAGGTTTGAATCTGAATGTGGGCTTCTGCTGCTGGGAAGTAAAGTGATGTGATTACAGTATTGAAAATGCACTCATCTATATCAAGAATTCACTTCCAGACATTTATTTATCACCTCGTTAGACCAGAAAAGATAAAGAGATTGCCGGTAAGAAATAAATAAAGCAAAACATAAAATAGAGACGCAATATGAAATAAAAATGAAAATCAATTGAATAATTTACTCCAACTCAACCAATACAATTAAATAACAATTATCTTAGAGGACACAGACCTAGAGGAAGAACTTTCCTCATTTCCTCTTTCACTATCAGATTCATGATGGACAAAAACTACAGAATGTGTCAAAGATGAAGCAGCAGAACCAGTAACACCTGGTGCCTACATTACCCAAATTCTATTATAATATCAAAAACATTTCTCCATCTACTGGTTTTCCCTCTGATATAAAGTTTTTTTTTATTCAGATATGTAAAGTAGTCATCAGTTTCTCAGCTGTAACACATTCTCCGTCACAACATCTCGGCTCTGTTGTGATCCGACAGCTTCGCTCCTTGAGAAATTACGCTTTTGACATTTATAGCTGCCGCACATCCGTCCCTGACGCACTGGCTGTGTGCTCTTTGTTTTATTGAGCATGATGAGTCAGTCTTTCCCTTCCTCTGTCCAGCACGGTAACTCTGTTACCACGGCGATATATCCTCCAGACAGCATCCGCAGCACAATTGATCAAATGGTCAATATGTTCAGACGGTGGCACAAAGCACGGCACAGTGGTGTGTTTTTTTAATTCTTCATTACGCCGACTCGAATGACGATCTTCAGCAGAGTAGATTTTTCCTGTTATCATCTCCAGCCAGAATATCAGAGCATCATTAACGGAACATCCGCAGCTTCAATTATTATCATCGAGCTCGGACCAGAAATCCACTAAGTGTCTGTGACGGTGCAGAGTCATGATGGAGCAGTGATGCTGCTGTTAAATCATCTGTGACAGTGCAGAGACGCCAATAACGTCATTTTGATCTCTGCTCTGCTTTATCGCCTCATTGATCCTCTCAAAAGATTCCTTGGTCTGAGAGTATCTATCCAGACGTGGTTTTCACATCAGACTACAGTGAAAGGTTGTTTTGCTTGAAGCCAGTTCCCATAAACTATAAAGAAACAATTCAGACATTTACTGCTTTATAGTGAAGATCTATGGAGACGATCCCGGACAACCGGGGAGAACAGGACCAGGACTGTCTCTGTGGCTCCGAACCTCGGGTCGTTTAGCCTTTTAAGGAAACACAAGATAAATCTATGGGGATGGGAGATGGTTATAGGATTCAGACCAAAGAAACAACACTTGTACTTAAATATTTATCATCTTTTTTTTCTCTATTGCATCTAAAAGTTGTTGGAGGGCAGTGATTATCAGGTTTTAGGACATGTTGGGTTATGTTTTGTACACTTTGGACTCATGTCATGTCACCTGATGAATGTCAGTCGCTCTTTTTGCTCTATATTTGGTCTCAACCAGCTCCTGAGTGAAATATCGGATTGTTTAGCTGCTAAGTGCTATATCCGCTCATCGCTAACTGTGCCTGCCTGTTGTTTGATGGTGTAAACGATTGAGAACGATAAGAGGAAACCAACACGTTTAAATGTGTGACCAAAACCAAAGCAATAAACTGAAAGATGTTCAAAACAAAAAGTTTGTTTGAACTCAGTTACAGAGTTTCAGTGATAAATGCTGTGGGTTCTTGTTTGGAGGGGGGGGAAATGAGTTTTAAAATAGTTTTATTTAAAGAAAGACAATGAGAACGGAGAAAGGCAACCCACTTACCCATCCCAGCACAAACAGCCCTTTATTTAGTTACTTCTTTTAATCTTTCTGGCTGAGGAACACAGGTCTGAACTGACAAGTGGGGAATCTGGCCTTTGTTTGGATATCATCTGTAGCTTTAATGAGGATACCACACACGGGCTGCACTTTAACAGGCTGTTTTAAGGCCTAATGAACGGAGTGTCGGGTCAGACTGAACGGTAATGAGGCAGGCTGCTTAGGGACGCTGCCTTCGATCGCCCATTCATCAGCACATTCCTCTCATCCACACGCACACACACTCGTTCTATTTTGTCCCTATCTCTCGCTGTCTCTCTCTCTCTCTCTCTCTCTCTCTCATTTTCCCTCCCCTTGTAATTACACAGCAAATTCTGCCCACAGGCAGCTGAGCGCGGAGGTTCGCAGAACACACACACACACACACACACACACACACACACACATGCAAGCTAACCACACGGTTTATACACTTTCCCTCATCCTGTCAAGGTGCATCAGGAAGAGGCCATTTCCTCATCACTCTCTCTAAGTAGTGGTGCCGAGTGAGACGAGGGAGGCAGAGGCGGGGACGTTCAAACAGACAGACAGAGGCAGAGCAGCCATTAGTGGGACATCTTGGGAATAAGTGCGTCGCCACAAAGCAGAGGGTGTTGGTGTTTGAGTTTCCTTTTTTTTTTGGGCTCTTATCTCTCTGAGCAGTTTGAGTGAGCCCGGCCTGATAAGTGGTATCCATCTCTTACTGCACAGATTAAATGTTTCCAGCCTTGTTTTTTTTGTGCTTTGGTCATGTCATAGTGTGCCCTGCGCAAACAGAGCAACTGCTGAAAGGAGACGAGACAAAAGCAGTTGCATGATGCAGCAGAAGGGACCGAGCGGTGGAAACGCAGCATTGCACGGTCGTCAATAACAAGTGGGGACGCACTTTGTACAGTGTCAGGATTTAAAAGCAAATGCAGGAACAGTTTAAGGCAAAGTTTTCGATTGAGAATGAATAAACTCTGCTATGAAAACGTCTGGCGTCCACATTACTCCGGAGTTTTAGAGCTGCTATAACAATCCAGGGTTGCTCTTTAATCGGAGATGACGTAGATGCTCACAACCTTTGAGTCACATGTAACCTTCACTCATTCGTCAGGTTCTGATCACGTGACCCCAGGAAGAAAACATCCTTAGCTACCAGTGCAGAACGTAACAATGTATGTACAATCAATTACAACCATGTTAAATTCGCAATTGTATGATGTCTAGAACTGTTTACATGCATCAGGGACAAGCTATTATTGCGTGTACACTGGCACATGTTTGCCCTCCTGTGTACACCTGCACACGCACATGCCCGGTGATCGTCAGTGGTCACGTGATGCGTGTTTTCAGGCGTGTTGGTACAGATAAGAATTCAAAGTGATTGGCAGCCAAAACGCTCGTTTGCTCAAACAAAAACATGGATTTAGTCCAAGACAAATATAAAGGGATTTACCCACTGAACCCTCCTCTACTACGCACACACACAACAAAACAGGGAAGGAAGTGACACGTTTCACAACAGCAGCTTTACTGGATTCATTTTTCACAGTTTTTAGGTGGAAAACAATCAATGGCGCTGCTCAGGAGGTGGAGTGGGTCGTCCACTGATCAGAAGGTCGGTGGTTTGATCCCTGGCTCCTCCTGTTTGCTTTCCAAAGTGTCCTCGGGCAAGATACTGAACCCATGTTTTTTGTAAGTGCTGTATGAATGTGTGTGAATGGGGGAATTCAACTTGCACTGTAAAGCACTTTGAGTGGTCGATAAGATGGGAAAAATCTCTATATAAATACAATCCATTTACCATATGTGTCCTTAATCTTAACTAAGTCAGTATGTGAGTAACCATCGAGGTGGAAGTTCAGAGAATGTTTCTGGAAGGCGTTGAGACATTTTTGCCGTCCTGCCAACAGAACTCCCACATCTGAAAATGCTCATGTGGATTGTTTTGGAAGGGGAATGACAAACCTATGATTTAATGTTTTCATACCAAACCTGGTTATTTTACAGTCACAGAATTGTCTCCAACAAATCCTGTTTGAGTAATATCCGCCTCAGTTCCCTTTTTTAAACGAAGCCACAAGGTTTTTGACCCACTTCTCGGCTTGACAAGGTTCGGGGATAAAGCCACAGTCAGAAACTACTGAGCTGCAGCTCTGACGTGCTGATGCTTCACAGGTGACCGTGGTGAGCGTTGCACCATGGGCTTCATCTTAGGCTACAACCACACAGAGACGTTTTAAAACATATGCATTTAGCTACAGAAACTGAAACCTTTGAATATGCCATTGGCCCCATTTCAGTCTGAAAACTCTGGGGGTTGTATTTTTGTCTCGGTGAGCAGAAACCATGTCACCTATATTCGCTTCCTGATTGGTTCTTATCGGTCACGACTTGACTACCAGTGATGGTAACCCGCACTCAGTCTCAGTTTGACTTGTAGTTCGTCCGAAAAAAGAAATCCCTGCTCTTACTTTTTGACATTGCTGTTTTTCGTTCATAGTATTTTCTGCAAATTAGAAACCAACTGCAAACTGACAATCAGCACCACCTGTGTATTAGTGTTGCCCTAGTTCAACATGTAAATCTACAGAAATTATACTTCTGTTCAACTTACCTGCAAAAGAAAACATATTTAGTAGAAAAAGTACAGTAAATTGTCTACTGACGTAATGAGGAAATGTTAATCTATGTATTGATGCTGAAAATACTGTATAGTGATCCATTGTTAAGGCCACAATAAAACATTTAGCCTAATGTTGTGTCCAGCTAAGAGGACACATGGCACGAGCATATAACTCCTCCAATTAACAGTCCACTTTAAATTCAATCAAGCTGCACACACTCAGATATCAATTTGAGCGATGTTAAAGAAATCAATACAAAAAAACCTGGAGCCGTAAAAATGGAAATCATGGAAATCTAATTAACAAGGTTAATCATCCAGCTGAGTTTTACCCAAACAGAAGCTTCTTGAGCTTCATATTTCACGTAAAGGAATAGTTTGACATTTGTAGCAGCCGGCGTTTATCTGCCCCTCAATCACAGACGAGCGTTTTTCCACTGCCGTTGCATAACACCAGTGAACAGTCTGTCAGCACTAAAGAGACACTTCGGTGGTGCAACACTGGGGCAAATAAACGCCATCTGCAACGCCTCAGAGCGCCAAACAGTAAATAACAGTGTCGTCTGATATAGAAGTTAAACGAAGCACATGTCACTCAGGCCTGACGTCCCAGTGCGGAGAGAGACGCCTGCAGCACAAATCAATTGAACACACCGAGCCGTTAACAGGAAGGAGGAGGCGGCCCGATCTGACAGATGCACCACGTAAAATCCAGATTTGATCCATAACAGGCTCATAAAGCCGTCCCATCTATCAGTTACACAGCTACTCAGGTCCGACACACAATTAGCCATGAAATCAATAACACCCTTCTGCTGAATTACCCTGTGAGTGGCAGCTGCCGTAGGGGGGGAATAATGGAGTCAGGACGGGTGTGACATCTCACCTCAGTGTGGACATTGTTCGGAATGTCGCTCTGTCTTTGAGTTTCTGAGGAGATGACAATCAATGCGGATTAAGTGTTTTTTTTGTATGGCTGTAGCCTGAAACTGAAGAATTCTCTTTGTTAGATTTATTTATGAGAAACAGTGGAAACCATTAGAGCTAGATTGGCAATAGAGAACAGACCAGTCAGTCGCCTGAACATGCTTAGGTTTATTTTCAAGATCAATGAATTATTCTTGGAGAAATTAAGGAAAATGTTGCAATCGTTAAATAACGTGAAAAACATCTTTGATCCATCAGGTATTTCTCTGAAATCCTTCCAACTAACAGACAGACAGACGCAGTTAAAACAACCTCCCTGGCGCAGGTGGTCATCTGATCATGGACGTTACTAGAAAGCGCCCACCAACCTGTCAGAAGTCATCATTTACTCCCGATGAAGGGAAGGTCACCAGTCGTCCGTTCGCCTGTGCAGAGCCGAGATAGCAGCCAGGAAGATTCTCAGCTATTCTGCCGGTGACAGGAGAGCGATTATCGGTGAATGGCCTCTCCGAGACTCTCAATTACCGAGCCGATTTCACCTTCTTATGAATTTTACCGTTTCAAATTAAACGCAGAGGAAACGCTCGGAAAGGCCGTAAGTCATCGCTAATGATGCCCCTCACCCAGCTTCAGTGGTCTATCCTGACGTTGTAAACAAATAAGCAATCGCGACAGATTGTTGGCAGGGTTAAAGTAATATAATTATTGCTTCATTAGTCAGTGTCACTAATGAGGTATCTGCAGCGATCCGGTGTTTACCCGCAGCAGCGACAGGTGTGACAGTTGCTATTGATTCATCAGTGAAGCCGACTGTACGGCAAATAATGGCGGAGCTCGGAAACACCCTCCAGACTGACTGCTGGGAAGCAGGTGGGCATCAGCTGCCCTCATACATCACAGCACTAACAGCCTCCTCCTGCCGACAGCGGGGGTAAGAGGGAGCTGGAAAAACTATCAATAGAAATTAGACAAAAAGAGAGAGAACGAGAGGGGGGGCGGGACAGAGAGGTCTGAAAAACAGATCAAACCGCTGAAAGGAGGGAGGGGAGGGGGGAAATAAAAGAAGGTGATGTAAGAAGAAAAAGACGGCTGTAAGTAAAACAAAGGAGTCAGCTGCTGGAGTCGTGCATGAACAGCTGGTGCCAAAGACAGAGCCGAGGACAAAGTGGGTTCTGTTTGGACTGGAGCCGGGCCAAGCCGGGCCGGGTTAGAGAGGCAGGCAGCGCTGCCAGTGCCAGAGAGGCCTACGGGAAGATCATTATATAACCGAGAAGGGAAACCTCACAGGCACAACCGAGATGCTCTTGACTCCCTAATGATATGACTCGGTTTAAACCCCATGTCAGAGGAGAAGGCCGGGAGACGCTGAAAAGAAAGAAAAAGGCGTCTCTATAAAAAGACGGGGGGGAAGGAGCAGAGGCCTTGCGGAGAATGCAGTCTATTGTTTATCCATTAACCACCGCTGCAGAAACCAGGGTGCCTGCGCTTCTTCACTCTGCTCCCACTTCAAAACAAACCACACTCTGGTTCATATGAATATGTAATTACGCTGTATGGAAAGTCTGCCTCCTGCAGCACAGGTACCGGGTCTCAGGCTCGGACGGAAAATATTACAGAAAACTGTCCTGTTTGATTCACTTCCACCAGAGGAGAGGTTTAAAAGAAATGTGGTTTTGATTTCTGCACTATTGAGAGAGATGGTTTGTTTTGTAGGGAAAGTGAAAATCATATCTGGGTTGTTTTTTTTGTCGCCCTTTTGACTAAAGAAAATGTGTTTTTCATGAAAGTCAATGAAATAATGAAATCAGCGCCCTTCAGATGGAATAAAGACGACTTCATTATGACGATTTACAATTCAAGACGAGCAGTGACTCACTTTTCTCCCTTTTCAATAGATTGAATTACAAACGATGGTAGGTATCATTTAAAAAAGCGGCACGCAGCACCTAGTTTTTGCCTCGGTGAACTCCACGCTCTTTCCTTTTTTGTCAGATATTTGACGGCGTGCCAGCCTTCCTCATATATGGCCCAGTTTGGTAATAGCACTCGTACAGCAGCACCTCGCTGAACTCTGGCTAATACTCTCTCTATGCATTTCAAATCTGAGGCCTTTGTCCCCGCGTCTCTCTGAGATTCAGGACAAGTTTAAGGCCCTGATGTCTGGAAGTAGACGTCTTTTAAAAAAAAATGAAGACTGAGCTCCTCTGTGAGCTCTTTCATTAGGTCGAGAGGCACCGAGCCAACTTACAAGCTACAGAATTACATAAGAGGGGCTTTTAAGACACACTGGCTCATTTTGCCTGTGTGTTTCCACGTCGGAAAAAGTTATGTTTTACGTTTCGGTTTGATACTCGACGAGAGGCTGAACACAGGAGGCTTCAGGCCGAGGATCGAGAAATCAACCAGTCCAGTGTGGAGCTTGTCGAGGACAGAGGACGAGACAAAGAGCAGAGACGTCCAAAAGCTTTTCTGAACAGACGCAAGACTCACAAATGATGTGAATGCATCTTTGTAGTCCATCTGTGTCTCTTTGCATCCCTGTTGTGTCTCTTCAATACATTTTGTGTCTCTGTGTAGCAGTTTTTAATTTCTTTGTCAAAATTCTTGTGACCTAAAGGTTATTTTACGTCTCTTTCTGCCCCTGTTGTGTTTCTTTGTGGACATTTTATGTCTTTAAGATATTGTATTAAAGTTCTTGTGTCATTTTCTGTGTCTTATTGATCATTATGTGTCTCTTTCTGTACCTGTTGTGTCTCCTTGTGGTCCTTTTGTGTCACTTTGTGGACACATTGTGTCTCTATGCAACTGTTTTGGGTTTCTTTTTTGTAATTTTTGTGTCTTATTGGTTATTTTGTATAGCTGTCTGCCCCTGATGTGTGTCTTTGTTGGACGTTTTATGTCTTAATATAATTGTGGTTGTTTTGTGTGTCTCTGTGTCCCTATTGTGTCACTATGTGCACTAATTGTGTCTTTGTGTAGCTGTGTTGCGTTTTTATTCTGTTGCATACCAGTGATTATTCAACATGTTGTTTTTGCATCCCTACAGTTGTGTTCAGTCTCTTTGCAAATCATCTGACTGACTTTCTATTTAAAACTGTTTAGAGTCGGTCGGCCCCCCCGACCCCTCTGGCTCTGTCCGGGGGACTGGCTCAGTAATCCACCCACAGATCCTGTCATGTTTAATAAGACACTGACGGTTGTGTGGAGGCGCAGCGTGTTTTCAGTTCATGGATGAATCTGTGCAGCCGGCCTCTTTGTGATGGCTGCATGTTTTTCTCTCTCCACCTGTTCTGATTTCTTGGTGTGTTTTGACCAGTTCTGTTGAATTTCTCTAAAGCTGCGTCCCCGGACAGCTGCAGCCGGCAGCTGCTGGCTGTGTGGAAACACAGCGATCTCCTAACAGTCTGTGGATTCATGCTGCACTTCATGCTCGCCCGCTGATGGGATGGCAGTGGGGCGCTCGGCAGGACATGTCTCGACTTGTTCCTAATTGTTCATTTGGGGGTTCGAATCCTGCCTAATCCCTATCTATTTCTCATCTTGTGTGCATGTAGCTCCTCAGCGTAGAGGTGATTATCTTTGTTAAGCTGACACAAGGTCACCAGCGGTGTCATGCTGCCTTTAAGGTAATGAAGGTGAAGCCGTTGCCTCTTGGTAGGTTAGTGATGTCGAGTGTGTCGCCTGCTGCAAGATGCTTTTGACCACTTGCCGACCGAGCACACACATTAACAGCCTCCGCCTCCTCACGAGTATTTACCAAAAGTTGCACAAACAAGCCCTGGCTGTTAAACATGGAACGTTCATGGTTTGTAATCACCACCTTCATTGTTGATTAGTCTCCCTTGTATCTGTTCTGTGAGAGACAAGCAGCCGGAGCGTGCAGCCAAGTGTTAACATGATGAGCAAAAAGAAAAAATATTCCTGAGTCAGACTGGACTGGGAATACTGAGGCAAGTCAAAGTGAATCAAAGCAGTCATCAGTCCCACAGTGACTGGTAATGGATGGTCTGGCAATGCTGGCAGTGTCAAAACTTTGGTTCTGATGTGTGATATTAATCATATTAACAATTCTAAATGATAATTCGTCTTGAAATAATATTATTTTAAAGTGTTTTTTCAAATGCTGGAAGGCTGCCATTCGTTTTTTTATGTCTTTTTATTTCTTATTGACTCATGTGCTTCGTCTGTCTAGTGGCTGTAAATAGAAAATGTCCAAGCAGACATGTTGTCTCCTATTTGTGTCCAGATTATATGCACAACTTAGATCAGATTTAAAAGTATCGCTGCTAATGGACACATCATCCATGTAAAAGCTCTGTACTTGAGTTTCATTACCACTCAGAGCAGGAATACTGCAAATTATGTCTCTGTTACTCGGCAGCAGTAAAAGTCAGTAAATCGTGACTGCAGCGGACATAAAACACTGAAATAGACACCGACTCTCCTGAAACACACTTGTTTTGAATTTAAATCACCTGCTGTCAGGATGAGAAATGTGTCTCGACGTTTTCTTAAAAGTCATAAAAACAATTGCATATGCAAAGGCGGATCAAGCCAGGAAGGCGCGCACGGCTTCTCGCGACATTGTTATTCTCTGCACTGACGTGGATTTTGAATCATGTCTTAATAAACACGGCAAAGAAAAAATAAAGATTCAAACTTCGGAGTTGGATTTGAGGAGGCATGGAGCAGCTGGAAATATCAAAAGTTCATCTGGAATGTTTTTAAATGGATCATATACATGAGATTGATATATGTCATGCTTGATCTATGATGATCCTGGAGTGATCCAGGTAGTGTTTGTATCACAGGGTCGACATCCAGAGACCAACAACCATTCAAGCTCATTCACCCCTATGGTCATTTTAAAGTCTCCAATCAACGTGATCCCCAATTTGCATGTATTTGGACCCAGAGTAAAACCTATGCAGACACTGGGAGGACATACAAACTCCACATAGATCAAGATCTTGGACGAAGCAGGATTGAAACCAAGAACCCTCTTCCTGTGAGTGTAAACCACTGTAACAAACTTTTAACAACGCCCCATGATGTCGTCCTTTGCTCCTGTCATAATTAGCCACGGCCACTAATGAGAATCTGTCACTTATACTTCACTATGACTCGTGATGAGCAGCAGTGGGGTCATGTTCGAGAGGAGGGCGCAAAAAGACGAACAACACACTGGAGACGGGTTAAATAGACATGAAGAGGAATTAATGTTTCTTGGTGAAAACTTTGAAGAATGCTTTTTGTGAGCCTTGGGGATTGTAAATATGTGAAACACTGTATATTCATATTTTCTATTAAGAATCATGGCTGTATGTTAAAGACCTTTGGCCCTAGGTGTTGTATGTAATTTTGTAGTTTTTTTTAATGGTTTCATTTGGTTTATAATGATAAATAACTTATTTCAAAAAGCTGTTTATTTACCTAAAAATTATTTTTTTTCCTCTGAGTGTTCCCCGATCTCCCTCATCTGCATAGACACAAATACCTGAGAGGCAAACTGAGGAATAAGCATATTAAAATTAATTTCTCCCTGTACTGCATCACAGCAGGAGTCCAAACAAACTGAATCGTGGTGTTTCTCTTCTCTTCTCATCTCCAACCTCCCGTCACACTCACACACTCCACACCTCCACTCACGAGAGGTTTCTCCTCCTCCTCAGCTGTGCTTCGATCCCTCTCTTTGCTTTCTTTCACTCTAATGACTTCTTTATCATTTCTTCCTCCGTTTTAAAGGCCATGCCGTACTTGACCGGCTGTAAATCTGTTTGGAGACTAATCTGCCACTACCTACCAGCTGCTCTCCTGGCACTCGCCAGGGCCAACATTCCCGTTGCCATGGAGATAACCAGTCACGGCAGTCACACATAAGGCCTGGAGCTGCGCCGAGCGGGCCGTGTGTGGCGAGCGTGTGCGAGTGTGCCCGTATAATGTGCGTGTGTATTATTAGAAGTCCAACCGTGTGGTGTGTCAACTGCCAAAGAAAGAGAAAGGTTCATGATTAACTGCCATTACCAGCTGTTTGTCAGTCTGAGCGTGTTAAGTGGTTACACACCGTGCACGGCACTTCTTTCTGTGCATGGTGTGCACGAGACAGTTGGACCAAATTCGGTTGAGCGTTGCCTTTTGTGTGGTTGTGTAACTGTAGAAGTCTGTGATGACCTTTGTCCCGTCTGCAGAGACAGACCTGAGGGACGTGAAGCTCCTTCATCCCCTCAAACATCACCTGGGTCATTTTGTCAGTAGAGCCAGTGTTGGCCGATGACGTTCAGATTTAAGTTCGGCGGATTTTGAAGAGATGGGTGGTCGATATGAAGCTCAAACTTTACTTTAAAAACTCAAATAAACGTAAGCATGTGGTGTTGAGACACAACAAGCAGCTAAACCTGTTAGGATTGCAAAAGTCTGTGGAGATAATGATCAGCGACCACACCTCCGATACCTCTATACTGTCCAACTGTGTCCACATAGGTGATTACGTTTTCATCAGCATTGTTATCAGGATGATTCGAAAACTTTTGAACCGATTTCCAGGACATTATGTTCAGAGGTGGGAAATTGCCCGAGGCATTTTGGAACGGATCTGAACAAATGTTTGTTTCTGTTCAGCGTTTCTTGGAAAGTTCACGCAATCTACGGAGAATGTCGCTCTCGCACACGACCGACTCAATGACAGGTGTGCAGACTGAAGAGAAGTTGTCGTGTGAGACAGAGAACTGCATATGTACACACAACTGAACTGTGTAGTTTGACTTTAGACACTGGCACGTGTGAGCATGTGACAAATAACAGTGCACACAGCTACACAATGCAGCAATGCAGCAACACACCAAGTGACAGATCTCTTGTGTTATTATGAGTAGTGTTGAATGTTGTTTGGGTTTGATATGAATCAGTGACAGGACAAATTAGAACAGAGTGTAGATACTTATCACTGCTTTGACATGGTGAGACGGGCTTTAGCCTCTCAGAGCTCTCATTGTTGGTTAAGTGAATATTGTCCAATGCCTTGTTTGTATTTGAAAGTAAATTAATTTACATTCAACTTCTTAAAGTCACCTGCTTCCTTGCTTTCATAGAAAGTTTGATTTACTTGTGTATAACCGAAGTCTTATTTATTATTAGTCTTGTTTGTAATTAAATCCGACGCTGAATTCAAAAGGAAGCTAATTATTGGGCCCAGACATTTTAAAATGTCCCGGTAACAAACCTGGTGAAGGGTCACAGGGTCATGTAGGTTTTTTTATTTCGTAGCATCATTGTTGAGATTCACTTTCAAGCGAACGTGCGTTAATGTCTTTCCTTAGAGTGGAGACGTTCTCGGGAGGTGACGTGTTTGTTATCTGTTTCTCAGGTGAACGTAGAAGCTCGTGAGTATTTTTAAGATGAAAAGCACTTGGTGTTCTTTTATCAGCGAGTTGTCCCGAGGCCCTGAGCGTGCACGCAGCCGCAAACAGAGACTGTCACACACTCAGCTTTTGATGTATTAGAAAGCTGCTCGTGAAAGAACGTACAGCCGCAGAACGTTTAAATTTAGCCGCTGCACGTTACACAGAACTAGACAGCAGAAGAAAATCTATTGTTGTCCATCACAACCCCGGATGACACACGTAACATGTGCATCACTCTGCTTGATTTCCCTGTGTTTTTCTAGGTATGCAGGAGGCCTTTCACTGAACACGTCTTAGGAAATGTGCAGGAAGGAAGCCGCTGTGGTTTGGTTGCTGCGGAAAACAGGTGAGAGCATGTGCTGTGTGTGTGCTCTGGCGGTGACATCACACATTCCATGACGTCGACATGGCAACAGTGAAAGGACGAGAGGTGAGGGGGCGAGCGCAGAGACCTCAGGGTTCAATCAATCCTCTTTAAGACCAGGGAGGAAAAATATATAAAGAGGAAAAACCAGATTGTTCCTAATAAAGTTTGTTTGTTCGTCACTGTCTGACAACATCACAGGTACAGTACAATCCTCCATCTTTATAAAAGAGGTGAGAGTTCGACTCCTGATACTAGAACAAAGACGACACACCTACACACGTCAACACAATCCAAAAAACACAAACAGTGGAAAGTGTTCAAATTAAATAAAACGAGTTAAACACGCAAATATCCAGTCCAACAAACTCTTTAACAAATGTTAAATGTGAATTACAAGTGTTTCTATTATAATAATATAATTAAAATGTGCTGAGGATCTTTCTGTCCTCTTTTGACAAAGGGATGTGAACTGTAAAACAAATTAAAGCCTGGGAGTGTCCTCCGACCTGAAAGGCAGCACAGACAATAGCTGTGTCGCAACTCAGAGGCTGCACCAGAAGACTGATTACGTCACAACACTGTAACCGGGCTGCTACCGATTCAAAGCAGTTTGTCCCACACACAAACATGTCAAGTTGGGCTGATAGAGACAAATATAACTGTAGTTTCATCACAGGCCTGAGGGGAATTTTTGTAAAATGTATGAATATCCTCACACGCCCAATCAAACTGTCTCGTGTGCTGTACAGAGGCCTGGAGCCCCCTCGGGTGTTTCCCAGCCCCCGAACATGAATATGGTATTTGCCCATGGGACTAAGTTTAAGAAAGGTCAGATTCTTATTTCTCTAGTTATTGTCTTGAATGATCACAGGATGTGGGTTGGGTGTGTGTGTGTGTGTGTGTGTGTGGGTGGTTCCCACATGAATTAATGGTTTCAGACGTTTGTCGATTTGCTTAAATCAGCAGTCTTATCGCTGCTGTCATTACCTGTCAACTTACTGTGAGCTCACTGTCATGTGCTCTGGTATCACTTCCTGCATTTCAAACCACTAAGAAGCAATGATCCTTATCTCCTTTATTCGAGCACTTTGTAAAACGAAATCGATTGTTTTGGGGTTTTCAAGCTATTTTAAGATGAATAGAAAAGTCTGATGATTCATGCTGGACATGTTTAAGCCCTTTAACCCTTCGGCCTCCCTGTGTTCACCTGTCTCCATCTTGTTCAGCTGATTATGGTAGATAATAGGAACCAGCCACTTATCTGGAGTTTCCCGCTTGGCGGCCGTGAGTTCACCTCAGACTGAAACCACCTGGTCCAGACAGCGGAAAGACTATTACAGGCCGCTATTCAGGTTCGGCTCCAACTCAGCAGGAATCGCTAAAGATGAACCTCGTAAGCTGCTTTTCACAGAGCTGACAAAACAGCAGTGTGTCCTGTGATGAGCCAATGAGTTGTTGGTCAATAGATCTGCAGGAGGCTCTGGGGCTCTGATCTCACCACATCACCACTGGAGACTAGATGGGAAAACGAGTGATGAGAACATGTGGAGCATCAGGACAGAGAACAGCAACACGCTCCACATTTTATATGGATGTGCAAAATCTGCCAAAATGTGCCAAGTGTCCAAGAGGGCAATTGAACAAATCTGTGATTAAATGAGCGCGGCATGGGTTTCTGCACATTACTCCGAATTAATCCTTGCCCCCTGATTTGCATGCATTCGAATGCACATTGTCATCAGAAGGACGAGTAGAAAATGCACGGAGCGATTGCCGGTGACTTGCCAACGCCGGTCCTTCCCTTTAGTCTCTATTAATCCCCGGCTCCTGGCCTCGGGCCATGGCGGGAATGTGCAGTGGAGGACGCCGGCGTGCCCTCTCTCAGCTGCCTCCTAATCTTACTCCCGGCCCCAGACTCGCTCCGACCCCTCGGCCCTGCTTGTGAGGTCCAGACAATCTTCTCCTCTGGTTCTCTCCTGCCCCCTAAAGCACGGCGAGGAGAATCAGCCTCTTCTGCTCCGACCTGACGATCTCCGGCTGGTTTCCTCAAGGCTTCTCCGAGGGAAGTGCTTGGAAAATGCAATGTACAGCTTCACGTGGATATTTTTTCCTAATGCATTAACAACGCTATAGGATGAAACCTCACATTATAATAAACGGTTGTGACTGTAATCTTCCGTGCGTTGTGTGGATGTCACCAGAAGATAGAAGAGGGAGAAACAGCGCTTGGCAATCAAATATTCCCATGTGCTTGGTTTGCTGGCGTGCTTCTTTGAACCCTCGCGATTCACATGCATTCCTCTCCCAATAGGAGCTGTCACTTTGTGTGGACATTGTCCCTTCAGTGTGTGTGGCTATAGGGAGCGTCTGATGTCCACTCCGGGCCACTTGTCTATGATGTGAATGGGAAGACAATGAGACCCCCAGTGGCTCCCTCTCTCCATGACCCGCCTGGGGTCTGATTTGCCTTGGCAAGGGGGACAGAGGCCCAAAACAAAGCTGAAGGATTCTCCGGTGAAGGGGAGCAGAGGTCAGCCCCAACGCCCGACTAACAGGCCTGTCCTCTGGTTCGGGCTCCTAAATGGGGAAGGAACACAGAGGTGCAGAGACAATGGGATAAAAGGGACCTCCAAAGCCATTAAATTCTGAGGAAGTGATGGCCGTGAATGATGACAGAGACTGAATAGAGACTCTTGAGGTGGGAGGTACGCTCTATTAATGACCATGGATGCTCCATTATGGCAGCCCTGAGAGGTTGTGATGAGGTGGTGTATTTCTTCCCATTAGGCCTCTCTTCTCCAAACAAGGAGACAATTCCAGATTGATGCAGGAGTCCTGGTCGAGGCGTTGTGGAGATCCCCACCGTGGCGCCCGGCTCGGGGGGGAACAACGTGACACCGCCAGGGCCCGTTAAAGGTATGGATGAGTCAAATTACTGTTTGCGCAACATCAAGCCCTTCACAGCTCCCCTGAAGGACACTTTGATTGATGGACTTTCTCCTTTACATTGCATGTGTACAGGAGGACGTGGTCAGAGGGTTCACGGCTTCAAAGTGGGCAAGATCTGTTTCTGTTCGGTATTCGCGGTTCAATTCATAAAGGCTAAAAGGGATCAGCGGTGTGGATGAATTCATTATTCTCTGTCAACACGGACATGAAGGACAAACTGCTGGTAACTGCATGTACATTACATGAATCCTAAACGTGTTATTCATCTATAAATTAAACCTAATCCCACTTGAAGCAGATTTATTTATTAAACTCCGACATATGTTCCATTAAATGTACTCACTGTTCTCTCAGGGGTGTATGTACACGCTCTCCTATATGGACAGATTTATTATTTCTCAGATGTAATTGCCGGCCATTAGGCAAATCCACATGTTTCTAATAGGAGCAAAATCAGAGCCTTATTTAGAAAGAAGGAACTAAACTCACATAATGACGTGTTATGATCTTTTGTGTAAGATAACGTTCCTTTCTTATGTCCGAGTAATATTCAAACCTAATGAATTTTCATTATGCACTATCCAATTTTCCAGGGTCCTTCACTCCCCGGCTTTGAGCTGAAAACTCATTTTCCTCCTGAAACACTTCACCTCCCTCCCTCCACCTCCTTCATACTTCACTATAGGAGCCGATTCTGCAGCTGTGAGGTCAAAAATAAGACTTCTTTCCTGTCTGGATCTTTTCCACACCCCCACACACTCGTCTGTTTGACATGAAAACTTAGGGAGCACAGGAGGGTGAAGGCTCGTGGAAAACGGGGGTGTTAGATATCTCCAAATGATTAACGATTCAAGTACCGTACAATGAGAATTCAATTAAATTGGATTAACATCATTTTGAGTACATTTTGATATATGATAGCTCATGTGCAAGGCTGTGGAAACCAGATCCAAATTTATTTTTGACTCGACAGAGATCCAGCGTGGATCAATAGTTTGGGCATTCAAGAAAAATAAATGGTTTAGCTTCCCCCCAGCGGGCATCATGTCATTGAAAAGTGAAAACGAAATACGTAATATGTAAGTATGGTAATTTACCTTCCAGCCGAGGGTGAGATGAGCCGATCGATTCTGCTCGGGGGGGGCGGTGAGCTCCTGCCTGCAGAGGGAATAATCTCCTCATCTAAAAGGGAGAGAAATCGGATAAATGTGTTTCCCAAATAGAATTATTTAAGCCCAAAATCAAACTCATCTTAAACGCTGATAAACATTTTCAATCTGTGTTTCTCCTGATCTCCACTTCACTAAGTCCGTGTGTGCATCACCTCTGGATTCAGAGGTAACTCCAGATTCAAGGTTAAAAAGCAGAAACATGTCTAGACTGCAATTATTCAGCCACAAATAGCTTGATTTAAGGAAGCCAGCCACATGTTTTACACTAAGAGTCTTTAAAAACAACACTGAACAGCTGGCTGTGACTGCTCAACGCTGCTGTCAGGAGGATTCCACTTTTTTTTTGTTCTCCCCCCCCCCCCAAGCAAGAAAAATGCACCGGTCTGGCCAAAAATAGGCATTCCGCTCTGTGAGGAATTGCTTGCAGGATGATATTCTATAGCGGTTCTGCAGAGCCGCACGTGGTTTGAATCTCGGACGGCGAACTTTGGGCCGAGATACGGAATGAGTCTTAATGGCCACCAGGAACAACAACAAAAAAACACATTTAGAGCACACTCTGGCATTTGCATAGATCAGGTCAACAACAGAGCCAAGCACGAGCTCCATGCAGGTCCGAGCCACTCCTGCACACTCGGCTGGTCCTCCCACTGAGGGCACTTCCAACAGAAAAGGCCCCTACGCACTTAAGTGCACTTATGGCGTCTTTGGGGTTCAGTGCTTCACGTGTTGTTGCCTCTTCTGCACAGAATTGAGGAGAAGCTACGATTCCAGAGGATTCCAGGGTTGGAACAGGGTATATATATATATATATATATATACACACCAACGTCTCTATCCTGCAGAGCTGGTTCACAATGCAGCAGAGACAGAGGAAGGTGAATCCACTGGAATCGTCTGATCAAAGCACATGCACTAACCCTTTCACCTGGGGAGCAGCAGCCTGTCTGCACACGGAGATCCCTGCTGCTGACTGGGTTAAACAGGCTGCTGTGGGAGTAACCCAGGGAATGGCCCAGACTACCAACTACCCGCAAGCGTGCTAATATGCTAATGTTAATGTGCTCATCACCATTCCCATGTAGGCGCAGAGGGTTTAGCCCCGGACGAGGAGCTCTCTAATAAGGGTCCGATTTCACCCCTGGGACGAGAACGAATGGTAAACACGGCTGAAGTTAAAGCCGCGGTGATTGACGTAAACAATGAGGTCTGTTCAGGTGAAAAGGAGTTTTCATGATCTGAAAACACACGTTCAAGTTGTGTTTAAAACAGATTTGAGTGGGTGTGTATGCAAAGAACAAAATTCTGTGTAAAATGCAGATTTAAAAGAGTCTTAGAGGATATTTGAATTATCTTTATACCTCATGAAATACAGAGCAAAACAGAAAAATATGAGAGATGGCTGTTTATCTGTTGTAACCCATCTACAGTGCATGCTTCTGGTTCCAGGGCCTTTGTTTGTTAATTAAATTGGGAATTTGCTTTTGTGTCCGGCGCACTGCAGCGTGCATAATTTAATTTTCCATCCGTAATAACCCCCCGCCACGCCCCACCCCCCGCTCACGGCCGGTGTTATGGCCCTGGAGAGGCAGAACGAGACCCCTCCTTTGTCTCAGCTGTAATTAAAGTGGACTGATGGACAATTAGTTTGGTCTAATTTCCAGGATGGCACTGGTCTTATTCTCACCTTTGAACCGAGAGGCTTGACACCAGTCTGACCCCCAGGGGCTGAATCTATAGGCGGCTGTGACGGGGTCATTGGGGTGGGGGGGGGGTCGTCCATACTTTGATAGGGTCTTAATTCCTCAAAAGACTTGTTTGGAGTGATGTGACAGATTTGCATTCATCGGCGCACTCATCCGATGACACGGGCGGCGTAACCAGGCTCCGACAGTACATGTTCAATCTGACGTTTGAAAGAAGGGGAACTTCAAACAAAAGTACTTCCGTTCTTAGAAACTAAATCAAAGCATTTAGTCAACTGCGCATTGTTCTCGAGTTGTTCCACATTGATTTTTGTTTTCAATCATGGAAAGACTCTGAAAGACTTTATTTCCACTTAATGGCGATTCCACACTGATCTAAACGACTGGTGCTTCAGCGTTTGTCATGTAGCTTGTGACTTGAAGTTAAGTCAAATGTCCCGTGACACCTTTTTCTTAGCAATCAAATTGGCCTCACTAATAAAGGCAGCCTTTTGTCTTCATTAAGGAAACCTGACCTATTTGTGATCCCAGTGTTTTGTCTTCCTCATTAAGGTCTTCATGTCAACTCGTCTCCTCCTTAATGTCTCAGATCTGAAATTAAAGCAGACACTCCGTTACATTGCACTTATTGTTCCACTTTTAACTCCTTTAATTGGTCCTTTAATTAAGATTGAGCCCCATTCAGAATTTACATGTGATCATGCGCCTCTAACACGCAGCTACGCAAAGTACCAGCGTCCGATGAAGTGGATTAATGTGCTCATTAGATTGGTTTCATATTAAATCAATTTAAAACATGTTCTGTATGTATTCAAGGCGAATAATTGCAACTGCCTTAAAACTGGAAAGAAATGAGGATTGAAAAATAAATGATGGTTTCGATTTTTCAAACTAGAATTGCACCCATAGCAGAAACCTCCTTCAATCTGTACCAAATTGAATATATCATAGATATCAGTAACATAAATATGCCTTATTGTTTTTCATTAAAATCCATAAATTATTCCCTGGGAAAACTGTGAAAACGCTGAAAAACACCCGATGTCGTAATATTAAATAAAGAAAGAGATTCCCCCCTGAACCGGATCACAGCAGCTGATGTGGATGATACAAAGAGAAGAGTTAGTTCTTACATATTTTATAATTTAATGTACATTAGAAGTGTCAACAGTGTTTTATACCATCTGCTCCTGGACATCAGACATGTACCAAGAAATCCAGAAGCGATACAGGTAGCTGAACATGTCCTAGTTTGTAATGTACTCGACTTCCCTGGCCACATGCCAGGGTGTTATCACTGTTTGCGTACAGTGTGTTGGTGAGAGTTACACCACACAGACTGTTGACGCAAGGATTACTGAGAAGTCCGGGCCTGCAATACTGAAAATTGACATGATGAGCCGTATCATAACGGACCATCCTCTCAGTTATTAACTGTTAATATCCTCACACAAAGGACAACTTGTTATTTGTGTGAGAGGCCGGAGCAACTGCACAAGAAGGAAAGTAGTGAAATCCTGACACATGGCGGCGATACACATTGAAGGAAGCGCTCACAACACCGGAGTCATTTTCATCCTGTGTGTTTGAGTTATGCACTTTGTGAGTTACGTCGTATTCTGGGAAAATGCAGAGATACTGCGGTTGTTCATCTGGACAACAGCAGCTCCAGCCACTCATGTGTTTGTGGAGATGAGCATCACAGGGGTTGAGTGTACCAGCACAGGGAAAGACCTTTCGTTGAAATGAAAGAGGATGAAGGATGCCACTTGTGTACGACCTTGATTTATGTGCAGTCAGCGGCTCTCAGGGGCACGGTGACGTACAACAGGAGGGAGACGCACCTAGAGATCCTGCAGCGCCTGGGAACGTGCACACAACACAAACAGAGACGCACAAACAACAAGAGGACGTCAACATCTTCCCATCATTTGAGCTTTTAGACCAAAATAAGCTTCTGAAAGCCGAGCCGGGGTTGGAATTTGACTTCTTGGCATCTTTTCTACTCTATATAACAATTACTACGTCGTAAAATATGATTGTTTTGTTAAATCCCTATATGAGTTGTAAATCTCTACCCAACCAATATCTATACAATTTACCCTGTAAGGCTTGTAGGGAAGCTTCGGGCAATTGGACTTTAAGTTTAAAAAGATTGTGTATTTTTTTGAAAATTCAAGAAATTCCATTGTTTTTTTTACCCTTAGGCATTATCTGTATCTTTAGCTCTCGTGTGGACGTATACATAAAAGGCATCTTATCTGAAAAGTGACACCCGGTCCCTGCTGTGACTAGTTTCCCATCCTTCCCACTATGGTTTTGGATGTGGCCTCTGTGTGTTTAGTTTGAACAACCGGCTTTAGCTCCTATGTGAGTTCTGAGAAGCAGCCAGTGTGTGTGGACTGACAGCTGATTGCACTATGGTTTAATCTTGTTAGGGATTTTCAAAAGTGCTGCGTCCACTCAGATCTGGAGATAGCAGCAGCGCGCAGCCTTTGTGTGCAAAATTTCAACGCTCCCAAAAAGGGGGACAAAGGGCCCCCCCGGTGATGTCATTCCCCTGTCAGCAAGCAGGCCCTGGCTGCAGGAGAGGGGCCGGGACAGGACATACTGTGACCGTGACTCCCCCCCCCGCCGCCGCGGCCCCCAGCCTCTCACCCGGACTCCCCCCGGAAACTTAGAGCTTGAAATCCGAGTCGCGCGGGACAAACGGCAGATTTAAAATATTTATGACCTTTAATAGCCTGAATCTGCCCACGGAAACTCAAACGCTGCGTATGTCATCGTTCTCATGGCACGTGTCATTCCAGCGAACCTCTGAGTTGTATTCGATTACCAGCGCCGTGAAAGTGCAGCTGCCCGTTTGGATGTGTTCCTTGAACTCCTATATTTATATCGGGGCCGTGTCTTCACCACACACACACACACACACACACACACACACACACACACAACCGACTGTCCGTCCACATGACACATGCTGCTGGAGACTTGTGTAATAGTGCCGACTTCAGCACATGGATGACCGATTGTGTGGGACCCGCCTGTTACCGCACCACTCATGTGTTACTGGAACCGAACAGTTATTTGGGTTTCCACTGATACAGCAGCCAAAATCTGGCCAAAATATATCAAACTTGTTATTCACTGTAATTTAGATTGTTGATGTAGTGTTGTTGTTTTCAGCTGTGGATGTTCTCTCATGATGTCTAACACACACATGTACACTGCTTCCCCTAATGACCTTTCACACTCCTTGACCTATGACCCCGAACATATGACACAAATTGAGTTTGGGCCCCTTGGCACTTTTGTGTCTTTTTTAACTTGCAATGTGAGTTGTGCGAGGATCTGTTGAGCCAGCTCGGCATTCCACGAAAACAGATACATAAATCTCTGCTGTGTCTATATGCGTATGTGTGCGTGTGCGTGTGTGTGTGCGTGTGTGTGTGTATGTGTGTGTGTGTGTGTGTGTGTGTGTGTGTGCGTGTGTGCGCGTGTGTGTGTGTGTGAACACAGGCAGATGTGTCCTAACTTAGCAAAGCACACTGCGCAGCAACTTCTGTTTCCAAGAAACTGTACATCGTTGACTTCTCCCCACTTTTAGAGAGAGTGTATCTGGAGACACTCTGCTGGCTTATGTTACGGTACACAGCACACACACACACAGACACACACACACAAACACACACACACACACCACACACCACACACAGGGACAAGCTGACATCTTACACCTATGGTACCAGTGTTTATAGGTATTTATGGTTATGAGTCCTGTACGTTCATCAGAAGTCCCGCCCCCTTAACGCTCACATACACCCGTCAGTCACACGTACTATTCCCCCCCCCCATGTGTCCACTTTAGGTGGGAGTCTTTACTCACCGCTGTAAATCATTGGTACGACATCAGCAGGTCCCACTGGGCAGAAGGAGACAGTTATGCAGACAAAGGACAAGTGGCCGTGGAAATATGGCGTCTGATGGATGAAAGACAAACCTCCCTGAGATGAATGATTCTCTGCTCTGTTCACACGCTGCCTCTTCCTCTGCAGACCACTAGGGCACCTTATGTCACCTAACACTCAGATTCTACACTTGATAATCATTCAGGCTGCAGCCACACTGGTATTTAAAATGGCAAAATTGGAATCAATACATTTTAGTGTAATAATCAGTGGACTCGCTTGACTTCGATGACGCAATTGTTGTTTTGACTTTTTACAGCACTGACGGAAATAGCCGGTCGCCTTCGTGGTGCTGACCCTTGACGGGACAGGAAGTGATTTATTTAACCGTAATTCCTCTGTGCTGCAAATAAAGATGGATGACATTACAGCTCCTTGAAAGTGAAGCCGAACCATCTTGATCGCCCCCTGGTGGCTGGTTGCAGTATAGATCCTAAACGTTCAACGGAATGTTGTTGTTATTAATGTTATTAATGTTATTGACAGCTGAGGCTGGATATTATCTTCCCATTAAAGAGTCTGCAGAAATTATCGAGTCAAAAAAGGGAGTTTTCAAAACAACTGAAGACATATCCAAATATAGATAATCCATATAAAAGATTAAAAACTGAGACATGGTCGAGCCGTTTAAGACAAGACATTGACTCTAAGATGTGTTTTAAAGCAGAATTCAAAGCACAGTGTCAACAGACCAAAAAGTAAATTAACAATCAAATCTGTTTTTGTATAGAATCAAGAGGAAGTAAATAAATAAAAAGAAAGAAAACTTGCAGCTGTACAGGACTTTCTCATAGTCTTACTGTAAACAGGAAGGAAGTCCGGCCCCGTGACGAGACTTCCTCCTCATGGAAACCTCCTCTGCCGTGAGCTCACAGAAAGCCCCCCCCGCCGGCACGCTGCTGCTGCCGTGACGTGGGCGAACACACAGACGTGTCATGGAGTGTTGGCCGGTGACCTCACGGCAGCTCGCAGAGGGAAGAAACCCACCGACGGCATGAGAGAAGGCCCGGCCTGGCTTCACCAGCCTGAAACCGAAGCAGAGGAAGGTGTGGAAGCCTCCAACTGTGATGGTTACTGAAGCAGCAGAGGGGGGGGGGGGGAGTGTTGTCTCAGGTTCAGAGCGACAGGGAAGTACGTGGGTCTGTGGTGGGTGCTTGCACAGAGCAGCAGCTTTTATCTGTAGGTGCCATTCACTTTGTTCTAGAACATATTTCCATGCAGATTGGCACGGTTTACATGAAGAGATCACAACAGGCGTCTGGACTGAACGATGACACAGCAGCGAGAGGCCGGTACCGACTGGAGAGGGACTGGTGGATCCAGACAGGCACAACGCAGAGAGGCTTCTGTTTGCAATAAGTGCCTTTGGTTTATATGAGAAACGAGGGGCTTTTGAAGTCGGGAGAAACAGCACCTCTGCAATGTGTTCATTAAAAAAAAGTTATTATACTTTTACCCAGAAAGTTCATCATTGGGGTAGTGAGTCACAGCGATTTGAAGCAGGACCCCTGCACTGCACGTTTAGCCTCTACAAAGAGTTTCAGTGAGGACAAAGCGCACGTTTTCCCATAAATACTTGAATTTGGCCAAGGTAATGATGCCTGCACAAATGGCCCCCAACCAAACTAAATAGCCTTGATTGCCGGTTAATTTATTTGAGACAGGCACCCTGCTGAGATCAAACGAGTCGCTCTCGCTTGTAGCACCTTCGTTGCAATGAATTTGCTGACCCCACAACCTCCTGCATTTTTCTATAAGGGGCATGAGAGGCCGGAAAAGAGTAGCCCCGGGGTAAAGACGGGGTTAGTCCACATGAGGTTTGGGTTTGTATGATGCTTGTGTAGCCCAATAAATCAGCTAGTTAGGGAGTTTTCTGTATACACACACACAGTAGCTGAGGAAAAAGCAGCATGGAAGCCAAGTATCCTGAACATGGAGTAGCTGCAGGGAAGAGAAACACAAACACACACAAACACACAAACGACTGAGAGATGCATGAACATCTCGTCTGTCTTCGGTGTTGCACTCCAAGAATGTGAACCTGAAACATTTCCACCTGAGATTAAAATAGAAACAGTGCATCCACGCACGTGCACGCTAACTCTGTCTCGGCCCGTCCTGCATGTTTTTTATTTTGTCGCCGAGGTTGTCCCTGAGTCGAGGTGCAGGGGCTTGAGTTTCATTGCGAGACGGCTTTAATGACCAGGGGAAGGGCTTGGAATTCCCACAACCTGAACATATGAGGAGGATTTAGTTTGGTTCTTTTGTTCCGAACATGAAACAGGACATTGTTAACTGTGGCCTGGAGGCAGAGCGGCTGCAAGTGCACGACAACAGGTCAGAATCCCAGGCCTGGGTTTGAGCAGGAGATCTTAACAAGTCGTTATTGGACCAACATCAGAAGGAGAGCGAGAGGTTTGTTGGTTTATTGTGTCCGGCAAATGACCCGCCTATATATCAAAGTTTTATTTAAGAGACGTCCTTATTCCACATGTCTGGTGCCTACATTACCCAGAGTGCAACTGTAGGTCTGAGCTTGGTCAGAGATTCAGGTTTGTTGCCAGTAGAAGCTTCATTCATCTCAATGCATGTTATCAGATTTTGAGTAGCTCCACCTGGTGACACAAAAGGATTCATGCAACTTTATTAACCCCACAAATGCAGCTCAGAAGACTTATAAACAGATGAATGTTTCCACGACTTACTCTATACAGCATCTTTCACACACAGAGGTCGATTCAAGGTGACGCAGGGGACATTCAAAACAACACAGACACAACATTAGAATAAATCAATAGCATCTCAGCTGTAGAGAACACATATTTAAATATTCCATACAGTCGACTTATCAGGAAATACGTGTTGTTGTTTTTTCTCCTAAAGTCGCTGCTAAAGACAGGATTTGTGATGTGACAGGTTTCAATGAAGATTGTCAATCAGAGGTCAGAGGTCAGAGGTCAGACCAGAGCTCCACACATGTTACAGTCAGTCTGCGCACAAACACTTTGATTTAACACAACAATGGTTTAATTAAACTGATCTGATCCCTGAATGTCAGCCAACATGCTTCAATAGAAAGATAGAGATGTAAATAATATTGAGTTTTGATTGTGTTCAATCTAATGCGAACAAAAAGGAAAATAAAGTAAAAGACATTATGTTATTATGCAGTTTCTTCCAACAAACATTTTTTTTCTCATTTTGCTTTATTGTGATTCTAGTCTACTGTTTATAAAAGCAGTGTAAATTCTTTTTAAATTTTACATTATATTATGTAATTCTAGTTTAATTCTGAAATTTAAGAAATTGTTATATTGTATTGTATTCTATTCAGGTTTTTGTGATGTCAGTCAAATTTCCTCAATGCTCTTGTAGGAGTTTTCTCCATAATGACCGATAATAAAAACCGTTGGGACGCTGTAATAAATCTTATAGATCTTTGTTCCATGAAAACCTGTTGAAGAAGATTTATGGAGACAAAACCCACTTGTGTGTAAACCCCACGAGTTGACCTGCGTCTGGTCTGTAAACAGAAATACTCGGCAGCCTCGGGTCTTTTCTGTCAGACCGACCATCACATGGAAAAAAACTAAAAGCTTCCCTCTGTGTTTGTCTGCAGATTTTTTGATGTGGGTGAATGTGTCACGGTCAGGAGGTCTCCACCCCACCGGCGATGGACGCCATTGTTCAAGCGGGACCCCCCTCTGTGTTATTGAGACATGCTAGTCGTCTCCATTATGAAACATAATTAGGTTGTTGTGTTTATTAACTCCTATTATCGGAGGAGCCCTGAGATGTCGTCTGCTTGTGACTGGTGTTGTGGCTGCAAATGTCCTCAGACACGGATCGATGCATAATTTATGTTTTTCCTTTATTCCTGTCTGCGTCTTCTAGTTTCATCCCATTTACCACCGTTTGTTTAGAGATAATTTAAAGGTGCAATCAAAACCAAAGCCTTGGTTTACAGATCGATTTGTTTACCAATCGTTAAGGTGTGCTTTAAAAATCAATTTGCACATCAACACAATGTGTGCTATTGTCAAACATACATTAATGTCACTGTGGAAATACAACTGCAAAGGAGACAAGAGTATATGGTAGTTTTTATTTTTGGTGCATTCAAGATATAGTGTGGAGAATTGATTAAGCATCTATTTGCATAAATGGGATATCATTCTCATAAGTATATTATAGTGACTCTATAACCTTTATAAATTAAATACCGTCGTGTTTTTGTTACGTTAGAATGAGCCTTTTGTATCAGGGGGCGTGTCCTGCCTCCACGCACAGCGTCATGCTGGTCATTGTGTTCCTACAGTAGCCCTCAGAGGACAAAGCATTTGTACGTACGTGCAGAAGCGTGAATTGGACAAAAATGGACGATACTTTCCTGAAGTTGAGCAAGAAGAAACAGATTAAAAGCAAGAAAATGAATGTAGGGTACATTTCACATAATGTACATGATAAACTGTATATATTTACCATTTATCTAGTAAAATCGCAAAACATAAAACTAGAAAAATAAATGTGTTCCAGCAACTAATAAAAAAAAAGGGTTTTCTCGTTCACACGTTCCATCAGAGCAGGAAATCTGGAAAACCTTAAGTTTGATCAAAGTTCCCTTTAAACGATTCTCACATCTCTCAGCCACGTCTGCTCTCACTTTAAATCCACACAACAATCAAGTAAAGCAGAAACTAACTTTCTGTGTGTCTTCTCCTGCATCAGACTAATAACAGGAGCCCTCCACCTCCTGCTGGGATAATTGGCTAAAGTGCTGCACCTCCTCCCGGTGTCACCGACCTGAGCCACGGTGGTCCCAACATCCCAACATCTGGCCCACTCCCATCGCGCTCAGATACCAGAGACATTTAAGAGGAGACATTAAGGATAACAGCGGAAGTGGAGGTTATGGATCGAGCCGGGCTCTTCAGGTTCTTTAACCCTTAAGGAACGTGACTGATTAATGCTGCGAGAGTTCAGGATCGCAGAGGTGAAGCAGCATTGATCTCTGGGGTTTTCTATTTAAAAGCAAAGGGTTAACGCAGCTTGATCCTTAACCTGTACTTCCACTTTTATTCTTAATGATTTCCCTTCAACTGGATTTGAGGAGTGTAAAGAATAAGAGACGTGGAGGTCAAGGATCAAATCCTCGCCTGTCTCGGGTCCTTCAACACTTTGCTTTAAAAACAACATGAGGATATATTTCAGATTCTCAAAGGTGAAGGGATGTTTTAAAGAAACTTAAAGGGCTTCAGTTATCACAGGGATCCAGGACGACACACTCAGACCAGAGAAGTTGAATAATTCAGTAGCTCAATTCGCTGGAAAAGACCAAAGAAGATCAGATGAAGAAAGAAAGAAAGACAAAATGTAGTTTAGTTTAATTCTTCTAGGAAAAATGCTAAACATCCGATTTTATTTCATCCCATTGTGAACATTGCGCTTTCTTGCGTCACTTGAGGTTAGTTAGCGGAGGAGTTAAGATAAAGACTAATTTATATGTTTGGAAAAACAGATTCCCTTCTCGTGTGGTGAGTTCGGCAGCGACTGCTGGAATGTAAACTTCTCCAAATCCAATAAAGAGCAGTAGAGAGTGACGATAGAAAGTCGCCCGTGTGTCACTCTCCTCTCAGAACGTTTCCAACATGTGGAGAAACACAACGCTGGATATCTCACGGCTGTGATTGTTCACATATCGACAGACAAATGTCTCCCTCAGGCTGATTCTCTTCGGTTTTAAATGAACTTGATTAAGTCCTAAATTGGACGTGAAAAGATTCTGTTAATGTCTTTGTTGCTTTTGACCGAGAACTTGATCATTTCTGCACTGAAGCATCTTATCAATTTAGAGCTGTGATCGCCAGTAGCTGCTCCGGGTGCATTAGGAGGCAGCAACATTAATGCCTTAACATTGGCTAATTTTCTAAATGAGACTTTCTAATTAGTTAACTAATAGCTGTAGCTAATGAATTCATAGCCTGTCTCCTCCCATTAACGCAGACTTAATATATGTTTTTCTTCTTCTTAGGGATTTGCTCGGTCTGGAAAAAGACTTAAAAAAGTGGTTTTAAAAATCAAAACAATAAATCTGGGGCACAGTCATTTCCAAAGTCAGCAGATCGAAATAGAAATCTGCTTCTCAAATGGCCGGCGATAGTAATTTAAAGCTGTTACACACACAGTCCATTCAGGAGGTGGAGAATATGTACTCTCCACATGCCTCTCGGCTGCAGGACGCTCTCATTGATTCGCGGAGATCTCCATCGGATCCGGGGCCTGACCTCAGTGGAAGCTGCGGAATGAGGAGCTGCTTGGCAGGTGAGCAGATGAGCAGGAGGCGACACGTGGATCCTGGTGGATGAACCCGCTCCTCTCAGGCACCGAGCCCAAACCTCAAAGGGGAATGTGCAGCCATAACACACCCTGCCAGGCAGCAGTAACCCGAGACCTTCTGCTTATAGACCACCGAAACCAGGATTTTATTTATCTTTGCTGGAAACGCTTAGGATGAGGCGGTGGCGTTTGAGATCCGATGCAGAAGTGGCTTTTTTCTCTTTTTATTTCAGGTTTGACTGTTTTCAGAACAAATCTGTGGACAAAGCTGATGGGAAACTGGTGAGAAAAGACAAAATGGGACACTACATTTCACTGGACTTCAGAAACTACATCCCAGCTCCATTCATCTTTGATATAAAACCAGTCACAGCAACAACAACCAAGTGCCACTGGATGGTTGTCCACTAACCAGAATGTTGGTGGTTCGATCCCCGGCTCCAGAGAAGCGTGCCGACAGTGGATGAATCCGCTTGCCCCCTGCAGGAGAGAACGTGGTCGTTAATGGTGACGTTCAGACTGAATGATCTTCCACGCACGATGGCACTCAAGCTGCTCGCTGTTTGATTCCGGCGTGCGACCTGGTGGAAGGTGCCCGTTAGCTGGCAGAGGGAGATTGATTGCGACATCAGCGCGAACCACCGGGCCTCTCTGCCCTGTTTGATGGAGATGCTGCTTGACGTGGAAGAATTCAAGGTTAAAGGCTTCTTCCACAGTGGGAGCAGTGGGAGCAGTGGGAGCAGTGGGAGTGGTCCCCGATAACAAACCTCCTCAGCGGCACTCGGACTCCGACGCTGTCTTTTGACATTGCTGATCTGTCATTTACTGAAAAGCACCCGAGAGGTTCAGGCCTTCCAAATGTTCTCCTCCAGGACTCGGCTGCAAAGTCAGTTTAGAGGATTTCAGAGCCACTGGGTATAAACTGAGAAGAAGAGTCTTTATTCTTTATTACCATTTAACACATAGGCTGCAGGAAGTGTAATTAAATGTTCAGAGCGGATGATTCCCGTCCTCCCTGAAGTCTCACCGTACTCTCTCTCTCTCCATCCGCCTGGCTGAGCTTCTTAAATGGAGCTGCCCATTGACCTGAGCACGCTCGTAAATAACTGAGGGCTTTCAGAGGTGGGTTCTCCGAAAGGTAAAAGGGTCATGAAATGGAACTCCTTCACTTTTTAACAAATAAAATCACTCGAGCCATGTTAAAAAAACAAAAAAAGGGGAATCCCGCTGTCTTCTGTTAAGATGTGTGACTGCATGGGAAATATCTTTAGTGTTCAAAGCAGCAAACAAGACATGTGTCATGTTTTTGTTGCTTTCGGGGATTTGATGAAGTGAAGACAGTTGATTGAGGAGCGATACCCTTAAGGAAGGAGATGGTTTAATCAGCTCGTCTAAATGATTTTGACACATTTAGTTCCAAAGTGATTCATGATCATTCGTTTGCTCCGGTTGTCTACGAAAATGGATGCATTTAAACATAGAGAGAAACTGATACTGTGATAAATGATCAGAACCATGAATCCTGTATCTACAGAAAGACACATAGAGGAGGATGATATCACAGAGATTATATTTATTCACAATATTCACTTTATTTCCATATTCACAAAAGAGGTGTACGGGTAAGGAAGGAAGGGGAGGAATGGGAGGAGTAAGGAAAGAAGGGGTAAAGAGAGAGGAAAGAACGGTTCTGTCTGTTAAGAGCATCCTCCACCGCTCCTTTCCTCGTTCTCTTCTGCTCCTGAGGTTTGATCTTGTTCATCTCTGGCTCATCCTTCACAGTTTCCACTCTGTCAAATCAAGTTAAACTGGTACCTAAATATATACAATAAACACACCAGGATAAATCTTCAGCAGCGGGTTTGAATCACATCCTTGAAGTTTGGTTTAAAAGAAAACAATCGTTTTTCTTCTTGATGCCAAAACGTACTTTTTATGCAAAATCAGAGAGAACAAAGCTTATTAAAGAAGTTCACACGGTACATATCTGGAAATTAGGTCCCGTTCCTCATCAGTATGTATGACAAATACTTCCAGCTCACATGAGTCATTTTTTAATGCCGGCTCCCACATACAGTGTCGGCTCCGCGCAGGACGCCCGGCACAAGGTCAAACCCGTGAAGAGGTCGGGTCAGAGATCCGCCTGCGTTCAGCCTAATGACCCACAGCACAATTAACACTCTGCAGCTCAGCAGGTCGGAGTGCGGGTAGACGGAGGTGTTTATTGGCTGCTGGCATCGCTCCCCTGGTGGACTCCTGTCACAGTGCACGGCCGAGCCCAGCAGCCACACAGGAGGAGGCCGACAGGGAGAGAGAGGGATGCTCAGGGTTCTGTTGTTTGTTACACTGGTCAACACTGAAGCAACTGGACACAAACCCCATGAAGCCCCACCTCCAGGTTTATAATCACACATTACGTTGCTGTTATCACCTCGGCTGACACCCGGCAGGAGATGTCTGAGCAGTATAATGTAACTGACCCAATTCTCCAAACAGCAGAGTCTTTTTGCACCTTTTCAAAAACCTGATGGAGATGAGCTGTTCATGGGGGGGTGGAGCTGCAGAGAGGAGACTTCAAATTCACAAAAGCTGCACGATTTTTAAATCCTTTTGTCCTTTATCGACTCTCGAGCTCAGGCAGAGTGAGTTTAAGACGGACAAGGACGGTTTGGGGAGCGGGTTTAAAAAGGGAAAGGCTGAGAACACGGATAAATAACCTAAATCACGGCTTTTAGAGTCAATTTTGAACCAGTTACTTCAGTTGTGTTGGATTTCGCTGCGACGCTGTTTACCCCTGATACTCCGAAAGTGTTCTGTGGACTCCATCACCTCACCCACCCCCCCCTCCATCGGCTTAGTGCTGGGGAGATAACAAGTGAATTATCATTTTCGGGGTAGAACCATCCCTTTAAACTGGGACGTGCACTGCAGCACCTGCACGTGCACATCTGTCCCTGAAGAGTTTACTCACTCGTCTCGGCTCAGTTTCCTAATCACCCGCAGCAGGACGGAGAGCGGGGGGGAACTTCCCCTGTGTTCAGGATTCGTGCAGCTCTCATCAGTTATTTCTTTCCTCCCATGTGTTGCATGTGCCAGAGCCCGAGAAGCAGGTGCACCTCGTCAAAGCCAGATTTTTAGGCCCACTGTCTCCTAGCAACAGCACCAGAGGAGGAGAGCGCCACCGGCTCCCGGGGCGGCTGCTGTTCACCAAAACGTCCTCTAGCTTTGTTTGGCTGTTGGGATGAAAAAAAAGAACTAGGCCACTGGTTCTGGTGCACGACACTGAACTGGTTAGAGACACAGGACAAATTAGCAAGTGTGTTTGTGTTCTGCAGCAGGTGCGATGGATAAATGAGTGAAGCGTGTTTATCCAGGTCATGATCCGGTCAGGGCAGTTTCTATTGGACACACACACAACCACAAACACACACACTCACACATACTAGTACACAAACACACACAGAGACGGCATATTGTTTTCGTGCAGTGGGAAAAGGAACAATTAAGTGCAGTTTTCTATCCCATGAGTCTGTAATTTACCAATAATTTCCTCAACGTTTCTGGGAAAATTGTGATTTTTAGCTCCTAGGTCAAATGTTCAGTTCCTGCTTCCTCTAGACGTCCAATCACAACCTGACTGACACTCTCACCATGGAGCCAATCACCTGTGAGCTGTCGAAGCTCAAGATTTTCTCTCTCTCTCTCCTGTCTTCAGTTGTCAAGTCAGGACCACCGTCTTCTTCTCTGCACCACCTCATCATCTCCCTTCAAACTGTCCAATCAGAAGCCTCCGTGCTCCGTTTTCCTCTCCACCAACCACGTCTCGAGGCTCAAGGGAAAATTCTCCTTCACGTCTGAAGCATTTGATTCAAAGAAAGCTTCCATCGGGTTGACAATACATTTTATTTAACTCTAATTCACTCATTTTCATGTGTTTCTCTCCATATGTTCTTATACCGTATGGAAACAAAGGAGGAAGCTACAGTTTCCTCATGTACTGTCTGTTGTCGTGTGCATTGTTTGTGTTGGAAAGTAACACAAACGTGTCTCATTCAAAACTACTGCTCATAAACCTGTCAAAAAACAATGACAGAAGCTCAGTGACCAGCGACAGGCGGTCATTATCGCAGCGTGTCGGAGGAATGCGGCTCTGAAACATCTGAGGCATTTTAAGTGTTTAAAAGTTTCTGGCCGCTCTCACAGTCCACGGTTCACCATGAAACTGTCCATTGTCAGGGGCCGCTGCTCGATGAGTAGCCCTCCTTTCTCATGGTGGGCCGGCCCAGCAGAGATTAGGGGCCTGCGCTGCTGAATGGAAGCGAGAGGCGACTCTCTTCTTTTTTTTTTTTTTTTTTTTTTTTTTTTTTACCCTCTCGATGCTTTCACTCATCAAGAATGAGTGCAACTCTGGGAAATGTTCCCCGCGAACACTGGAGGAAACCCCTAAATCCTGCAGAGCTCCCGAGGGGATCCGTCTTTGACAAACGACTCCCCCCCCCCCCCCCCCCGCGTGGGGAGCACAGCCCCAGGATCAGCGAGTAGCTTCGATAAAAGAAAACAGAAAGAGTGTGAAGGTGTGGTGTTGTCCCGTCTGGGCTTCGGCTTCCCATCTGAAAGAAAAGGTCAACGAGAAGTGATGCTGCAGGTAATTTATCTGCTTATACTCTTATATATGATAATTCGTTCCACGTGAAGTCAGACACTCGGCACAAAGAGGATCTTTACAGGAGCAGTTCAGAATAACGACAGAACAAACAGGGATCTCGGTTTTAGCACATTCCCATTTGAAAAGGTCAAACATCAGAAAGCTGCTGAGTGAGTGACGCTGACAGATGCTGTCAATCCTGTCGGGGGTTATACTGCCGGTGGTTAGAGAGGGGGGGGGGGGGGGGGTGCTCAGAACAGGAAGAGACAGCTGAGCGTTCCCGATGCTCTCCAGAGCCCGAACAGCTGAGGCCACGAGGGCCCGGGCAGGCGGCGTAGGAGGCGGCGGAGGAGGCGGCGGCTCCTCGGCAGCTTCAGCGTCTTGATGAGGAAAGCCTGTGCGAGGGGGGGGGGGGTTGGAAATAGATGAAGTGTGTCTGCACGTTCCTTAAGCCGAGCGGAAGCCATTAACCCAAATCTCCCCAGAACGGACAAAGTGCTGAGAGCCCAAAAAGAAAAACAGAGGCCCTCGGCTAAAAGACATCTGTGGTCAGAACGCAGGAGAGACGACAGGAGGCCGAGTCTCGTTTCTGTATCTGGAGAAAACAATTCTACAACTGTTCCACATTATCACACGCAACGGGTTCAGGATCTAGTTCGCCCGTAACGCTCGGCAAACGGCCGGTGCTATCTGCAGCGACAAGCGTGGTCAGATTAGACAAACTGTGGCGGCGGCTGTGGCGACGGCCTCGGAGCATCTCAGTTCAATAGTCCCAAACAACACAGAGTCAACCCGGTGAGGACCCCCGGCCCCTCAGAGAGCAAAACAAAAAAAAAAAAATAACATCCTGACTGATTTCCAGAGTGAGGGAACACTAAAAGCTCTAAGACATACTTCATGGTTGGGTATCAAAGGATCTAGTGGATGGGGGGGGGGGGCACTCGATTGCTCAAGCTTTCATCTCCAGTGTTCTGGTTAAGTAAGCTCCCGAGTGAGTGATGGGAACACGTCGTACAGAGAGGAAAGAGCGGGAGAGAGGGGTTTTTTTTTTGCACAGCAGCTTTATGTTTTATGAATTTAGCGCAGGAGAAACTCAGAGTTGACCTCAGCTGAGTTTCCTTTTTGAAGCTTTCCCCTGACAGCGGTATTATTAACACCTTTCGACCTTACACCTACAAACACAAACCATCCTCTCAGGGACGGTCTGCAGCGCCGCAGGTAGCTCGGGGATGTAAGCGATCCGACTGAGGCCCCCCCACCCCCCACCCCCCGGCAGACCAGATCGCCTCCAACACAATAACTCACCGAGGGTCGAGTCCAGCGCTGGATGATGTGCTCGGTTACTCTCCCGCTGCAGAACATGACCTCTGTCAGCCGGCACCGCTCCGCTGGGCCCGCTGGCCTTTCTTCTGGAAGCTCTCTCAGCAGCGACATCTGTTTCCAGGCTCTGTTTACCAAACTGGGACAGGAGGCAGATTTCCTGAGCTTCCCAGGAGGCTCCCTGGTGGGTCGAAAGGGGCATTTCAGCATCCACAATCCATAAAATGAGGCATGTTACACATAAATGACGGCTTTAAGGGCCTTTAAATGAGGTTGTCATAGAGAGTGTAGTGGGTCGTTAAAGCCAAGAAGATATGAGGGGACACCTTTTACTTTTAAAACCCTGAAAAACACAACAAATATATAAAAATGTATGATTCCAACACTTCTTTTTCATATAATTTGAAACTGTGACCTTTCACACATTCAGTTATATCATCACATCTTTTAATGTTGATAACAAAAAGCCCTGAGGGTCAAAACACAACAACATTTGGAGAATGTGTGTTTTGTGTGTTTGTCGGAATTGCTTGTGTAACGTTGTGTTTTCCTTGTGTTTTAACCCTCAGGGCTTCTGCACTTCTTTATCTCATCATCACTATCTTCTCCTTAAAGGGTTTTATTCACAAACTGATGTCATTTATTTCAAGATATTTTCTCCGGTTATGAGACAGAATTTTAAATAACTCTCAGTCTCTGCCTAAGTTGTTGTTGTGTTGTTTGTCGGGGAAATAAAATGTAGTTTAATTGGGCCGTTAAAACCTATTGGGTGGCTGATGTTCGCCTGAGGAGCCGGAGAAGTTTTATATACTGTGAAACCATCCGGAAAATGATTCTACAAGTTCATAAACCTGGACGACATTTGTTAAAGTAAATATGAGTAAATTGAGACGCTAATATTTGTCTTGTACTTTATGAAAAACATGAATGAACACATCTGTTGGAATAAGACTGGAAGTATTAGTATTTGCCAAGTGATTCCATCCATCCATTATCTGTACCACTTAACCTTTTAAAGGGTCGGGGTCGAGAACCAATCACAGATGGTGCTGGTTGAGAGACGGGATATAACCTGGTGAGGTCATAACAACTGTTCACGTTCACATTCACACCCACGGCCACTTTAAAGAATCCCATTAACCCAAACACAACCTGCATGGAGGAGGAGGCTAGAGAACCAGATACAGATATTATCATATACTATATAATTGTCATGTTTTCTATTTCTACACAGAAGTTTTGGTTACTTTCTTATCAAAAACACTAAAATCAGAACCATAAAATATCCGAGGTAACCTAAACAATGTGGGTTTTCTTTTAATTTCCTCATTAAGATTATTAAAGTGTTTATGTCCTGATGATTTCAAGCAGTTGTGGGATTCAGAAGAGAATTTAAATGACTTGAAACAGTTGTAAAAACAGTTGTAAAACAGTCAAAGTATAAACATGAGTCACACTCATATTGTGATGGAAATCTTTGTTGCAAAACAAAACAAGGTATTATTTGTATGTGGGTGAGTGAGGCCTCTTTACAAAAACCAGGAAACACGAGTGAAAATATTCCTCTTTAATAATATTTATCAGTGAAAAGCACCTGAAAATCAAATAACAAAAGGAATATCTGTATTATTTCTGATAATAAAAGTGTTCATAGTCTTTGCTAGGAGAATTAATGGAGCTGTATTCATGCTTGGCAGGAGCTAAACTTCCTTAACGACGCTTCCAAGGATGAAGAAGCTGCCACGTCGGACCATCTGGACTCTGGACGTTCCACTGAGCAGAGGTGAGGGATCGATTCTGGAGGATGAATACTAAAGAGAGACGTGATAATGCAAGAGACACAAAGAGTCCTCTCCGTCCTACCTGCTGGAGACAAGGAGGCAGTTTACTCTGTTGTTTTGACTGAACACATCCTCCTGTCTGTCAGAGCTGAGCTTCTCTGACTCGTGGGAGGAAACAGACTCGAACCTGCTCAGAAAACCCAGGAACCGAACCTGGGTCCTTTCCCTCTGATGACCTTTAAGGGCCGAGAGGAACACAAATAATAAATCAAGTGGTTTCGGTAAAAAGCTGCAGAGACACGAGTCCCGCAGGGTGACAAATGGTGTCGCCCCAAAGTGCCGTCACTCCCGGCTGCCACGGCCCCGGAGGCCCGGTGACGCATGACCAGCTCCTCGGACCGTGCCGTGAGATAATGAGCGGGGGGGACGGGACGGCCGGATCAGGCTGAAGAACTCTGATGTGGCAACACTGTCTGTCGGAGGAAGGCGAGCGTGTTGTTTTCAAAACAGGAACACACACTCATGACTACATACATGTGCACATGATACACAAAACAGTTTGGGTTTAGGGAGCGGACGTGTCACCTGCAGCAAAACACACAGATCCACAAAGTGTGGAGTCGGATGTGGAGCAGAGGTGTTCCCAGGTAAACCCCATTCATCTGGCTGGAGAGGGATTATACTGGGTTTCAGTTGAGGTGGGACAGTAGTTTCACTTTGTTGCTTTACCACTGTACCATAAAAATAAAGATTTCATGTGTACTTCAATTGAGTATTTATATTTCTGACGACTTTCTACTTTTGCTCTCCACATTAAAACACAAATATCTGAACTTTCTAATCAGACTCGTTGGAAACAGGACCACAACTGAAGTGAGCGACAACAGAACTTGTATTTGTGTTTTCTCACATGTGTGAGTTGCACGGCAAACATAGGAAGTCAATGATGCAACACAAAAAAACTCAAATGCATTAAATGAAAAATAATGAGTCTATTTAGAAAATGGAATGAGTAGCAGTTGTGTTGTGACTTGTGTGTTTGTGTTGTGTTGTTTGCGTTTTTTCTGTTAACGCCCCAGAAGGATTCACACAGACAACACGATTCCTGGTTGTGTATCAATCACAAGACGCACAAAAGACGTAACGCGGCGTGAAAGACGTATAAAGAGGAAATAGACAAGAGCGGGAGACTGAACTGTGGAGAACAGGCGCGACAGGAAGTGACAACATGGAAGAAAGTGAAGAATCAGCCAACGTCGTTGAGAACGAAGCAGAGAAACAAGACATTCCCTGTCCCTGCGCTTAAATGAAGAATATTTAATTCAATACATTTCCTCCTGGACATATGTCGTGCTCACAAAGATATAACCCCAGTTTTTAGTTTATTGTTTTATGTTTTATCTGAAATAAGAGAGGTTTAAGGTCAGATAGTCTTGGAACTATATTCATGTGACATGATTCTCGGTTTGTTATGTAAGAGAAATTACTCTCTGGGAACTTTTTACTTTTATACTTTCAAGGCCTGTGCTTTTATGCTTTTCCTGTTCTTAACACAAGTATCTGTACTTCTACTTGAGTAGAGTAAGTGTGTACTTTTACCCCCTCTAGTCGTTCACTAATGCTTTAAAGACTGGTTGTGTTGATGAGACGAGGTTGTGAGATGCCAGTTGTTAAAATCCAAGCGACCCCAATGACTGAAGGTCAAATGAAAGTGTTTCTGAATCCGGAGCCTTTATTTCCAGCAGGATGCGGCGGCCTGAGCAGAATTGAATGCAAATATTTACTTCCAGATCTGTTTCTTCCGTCTGAACCTGCGTCGGCCGTCCTCTGATGAGACGTGAGGGTCACGGAGACGCAGCGAGCAGACTACACACACCGATGATGTCTCTGAGGCTCGGGGGGGTGGGGGGGGGGGCAGGCGGGCGGGCAGATCACGGCTCTGGCCGGTGGCGAGCGGGATATCTGTCTGACTTTGGTGTGAATAAAACATGCCATGGCATGTTGGTAGCGACGACCGAGGAGGCCCTCTGCATTATTCATGGCAGAGCAGCAGGCGAGGATGAGGGGCTGCTGGCTGGTGGTAGGAGGAGGAGGAGGAGGAGGAGGGGGGGGTGATGGTGGTGAAAGAGGAAGAAGAAGAAGAAGAAGACAGGGGGGGGTGCTGTGCTCGGCAGGGGCTGGAGAAGGTGTGAGGGTGTTGCCAGGCTGTAAAGACCAGAGAAGGTCGTCCACCCAGCAGCTGGGCTCAGTGGCTTATCGTCACCCTGAGGCCTCTCACACACTCACAACCGCCCCCCCCCCCCACCCTCCATGCTGCATGTTGAAACAGTGAGAGAGAGCAGAGCGTACGGGTCTGACACATCACTGGAGCCTTCTCTGTCAGAGGAAGAGAGACGGAACAGAGAACAAATGTCCGAAACGTGAGCAGAAACATTGTCACCAGAACTTTGATCGATGGATTCAACAGCCGATCGATTCCTGTGAGGATTTAACATCAGAGTGTGTCAGAGGAGGATGAGGAGGGGATGTGGGGGTCTTTGGCAGCGCTGGTGTTATCCCAACCCCTCTCACCCCAGAGACTGGACTCTCCCGTAAGAGCTGAATCAGTGTTTTCCCTCTGCAGAGCAGCAGAGGAGGAGGAGGAGGAGGAGGAGGAGGAGGAGGAGGAGGAGGAGGAGGAGGAGGAGGAGGAGGAGGAGGAGGAGGAGGAGGAGGAAATGTGTTCCAGTCAGCAGCTCGTCCTCCAGTCAGGGAGAGGCAGACAGAGCTGCGAGCCAAAGCTGATGCTACTGCACCACCTGCAGGCTCCACACCAGACCCAGTGTGTCTGCCGCCTCTGTGTGTGTGTGTGTGTGTTTGTGTGTGTGTGTGTGTGTGTGTGTGTGTGTGTGTGTGTGTGTGTGTGTGTGTGTGTGTGTGTGTGTGTGTGTGTGTGTGTGTGTGTGTGTGTGTGGCAAAGTTTCTAATTTCTCCTCCAGAAACAGCATCACTGAATCATGCAAAAGAGAGAATTAAGAGAGACATTAAGATGTGAATCGTTAAGTGCAAGAGGTTAAATCAGGAGAAATTAGGAGAAATAGATGTCTTCAGGTCAGACTGCAGCTTGGATCCATTCATTCCTCCTGTGACACGCCCTGCGGAGGAATAGGTCAGAGAAGAGCTGCACTGCAAAGAAAAAAAAACACACATCTGCATTTCAGCAGGTAGAACACAGTTTTAAAATCAGTCTGTGATAAGGAAGCAAGGAGAGCAGCAGGATTCTGACTCTGGAAGAATCTGAATAACGCCCAAGGTGACATCAATAAAGAGTCCAGAAGCTAAAGGTAGAAAGTTTAGGACAAAGAGAGGAAACAAAACCACCAATTTAAGCAGCTGGAGCCTGAGAATATGTATAAAAGATTGTGAGGAAATTTTCATTAGATATTTTCATAGACAGGATTATTTGACATATGGTTATTGGTGCTTTCGTGGACTATTTGATGCTGGTACTGTTTTGTGGGTGTTTCCTCTTTGTGCGTGTGCATGTAGGTAAAATGTATTATTATGTATAATTGTTAGATGACTGTTTGGGAAGAAAAGAAATAAAAACAATCAAGCAAATCGATTAGTGGAATAGTTGTCTAATCGATAAATAGAGTTTTCATCCTTCTGCTTTCCTGTATTTTCACTTTCAAAGAACTGCCTCTCCTGCATCTTCTACAATGATCCGTGCACAAGTATCAAACCTCACATGCAAACTCTGCTCCCTCAGATTCCTCACTGGAGACGCAGGCGACCCTTTCTAGGGATGTAAGAAAACTCTGGAGCACGAAGGTGGTGAGGAAACCGTGGATGTGCTGCCAGCGCGGCTTGATTTCAGTAATGTGAACGTTTAGTAGCAGCTGGAGCTAAAGTCAGCAGCACAGTGCCCCTCCCTCTGCTCAACGTGCACGCACACACACACACACACACACACACACACACACACACACACACACACACACACACACACACACTCACACTCACACACACACTGCCTGCATTATAATTAAATATAAATACTCCCCATCAGCCTTTCGAGGGAAACACAGTGGAGCCAAGATGCTGTTGTTTCAGATAAAAATGTATAGTTTTAAGGGAAAATCAATGATAGAATTTGCTTTATTATATAAATTATTATTAATGAATCTTTTCAAAATCAATAAAAATGTGTTTACTGGACAATGATATGGTAAATCCACAGTGTTTTATCAAGCACTTTGCACCACTATTTGCTTTTTCTCTCATACACTTTTCACACACACTTGCCCAAGGACGCCTGGGGATCTGGGAATCTAACCCCCGACCCTCTGGTCAGTGGACGACCCGCTCTCCCTCCTCCTGAAGCCGCAGCCCTCTGGAAAGTCCCGGTGATATCTGTTGTTGAGCAGCGATCGGAAGCTGCAGACGTGATCGGCCTCGACACACGATGTGAAGGTCGATAGCAGCACCTGGAGAAGCTGGTTCTTTCTGACCATGTTTAAATACACAGGACCACAATGACCACGTAGATCATGTGACCTGTAATGGAGCTGATTCCTAATCCAGTTCATCTCTCTCTCTCTCTGTCTCTCTCTCTCTGCAATGTATGGATAAGTAAAGTAAAGACTTTAAATGATCATCCAAAACTTTGGTGTGTTTCTCGACGACAGTCACCTCCGCCCTCTCCCAGGTGTTTGTCTGTTAGTCTGATGGATTATGCAAAAAATACTGGACAGATTTACATGAAGCTTATTAAAATGATACGGTTTAGGTCAGAGAGGAATCCATTACATTTCCGTTTGGATCTGGATCAGGCTGCGGCTTCAGGACTGGATCTTTCCCTGTCTTACTTTTGTGAGATAGGGCGTTTTTTATTGTTATTTCTCTATCATGTGCTTATTTTGTTTCCTGATTATAAAGATGGGTTGCTAATAGGCAGAGCCAGGCTTCCTGTTCCCCCACTTTTCCCAGTCTTTACGCCACAAGGGTCTCCGGCATTTCCAAACCGTCGCACCCGCCAACCAAGACTTATTTCGCCATTTTCTGCCAGAAAAGGCCAATCAGCCAGCTAGTTCGGCGGCTCGGTGGGATGTGTGGCAGTGACAGGATGGCTGGAGACAGACCTCGGCGGTGGAGACCCTAGCAACAGTTGCACAGTCATCAGGACTCAGAGTTATGATTTATGGTCAAACGCCACGACAGAAAACGGTCGACTCCCTGCGTCAGGACCTCCGTCTGAGGATATTGCAGCAGACAGGCTGCATCAGGAACTGGAAGTGGAAGTGACTGAGAGCGCGACGGTTTTGTCTTCATGAACAAAAAAAAAAAAACTTGATGTCCGAGCCAGGTATTAGTCTGGACCGAGCTACGAGGATTTGTCCACATGAGACAACATCTGTCAGAGCGTCATGATGATATTTCAATTAAAAAGTCTTAATAATTAATATTTCATGAGGTCTAAGGAATGCTTTTATTAACTAAATTATTTATTTAACTTATTATACTCATACTCAGGCTTTATTATCTATATTCAGAATATTAATAAGTATATGTATTATACTTCAGTGTACAATTTGGAATAACCAGATATTATTGTACTACACTGTCTAATAGACGTAATAGACAATGTGTTGTAAATACATTGGGAGAGAAGCTTTTACATGTAAACGATATATTTGTACACAAAACTTTACCTTGTGATATGATTTTACTACTTTCATTGTTAATGATTGACATAATGATTGTTTCTGCTTTAACGACAGTAGTAAACCATTAATAACTTTTGTTGGTTGCTAGGATTTAGTGATAATCAAATTGGCAAGAAATTTCCATAATATGCAAAAGATCACACAATATTTTGAAGCTTTTTTTTATAAAGAATAATAAAGATTAGCTAAATATTATTATTATATTTATAGTCATCAATCGTTACTTGTGAAAATAAACCAGTAAGAACAAAACCATTGGGCTGACAGGTTGTGAGAAGGTTGCTCTTTCTCACAAAAATCTCATTTAAGCTTTTATAAATTATTAACTATAACTTGTAAACACAGAGTATGTCTGGTACCAAAGGTTCACTGTGGAGCTCAGAAACATCTGAATCCTCTCGGAGCAGAAGTGGTCTCGGTGTCGTCCCCTGACGTGTGGACCAGCTGCTGTTTACAGTGTGAGTGAGTGTGGACGTCTGCTGACCTGCAGCCGGAGGTCAGCTCCGACATGAGGACAGGAGTTCTACTGTCAACAAGGACATGACGTCCACTGAAGGTGTATTTCACACGACGCCTGCTCACTGATGTGTGAGGCATGTTTATAAAACATCAACAAGCAACAAGCAACACGCTCTGGAACATCTTTAGAAAAGGTGGTTTAGCTGCTCAGACAACTGGAAAAATACTTTATCTGCGTCTCCAAGACAACCGAGCTACTGAGGAAGACTGTGTGGGGAGATCGAAAGAAAATATTGCTTAACATTAAGTAAGGATTTAATTGAATTAAGAACATCTGCATAAAAATGTCACAGCTGCAACTACGAGCAAAAAGTTGTTTTGTTTACTGTTGTATAAATTATGGAAAAGCAGCAAATCTTCACCACTTACAAGCTGCACCTGCATTTCTCCTGGATGTGGACTCCACCATCCATCCATCCGTTATCTGTACCGCTTATCCCAACCGGGATTCAAACCTTCTACTTATTGAAAGTTGTTGCACTAAAAAATCGTTTGTACAACTGCTTTATTTAAATCATCTCTTCCAGGGGTCATTTGCTCTCATGGATTATTTGCATTAAAAACTGTTAGAACCTTTATCTCTGTGACGTGATGATATCTTCCTTTAATTCCCTTCTTACTTCCACAGAGTTTCCTCCTGATGTATGAAGTCTAAAAGTCAATATAAATGTTTTACATCGTTTCTAAAGTTTATATTTAACTACAGGAACAAACAGGAGGTGTTTCTCTGTGTATTCTAGAACAGGACCGGTGCTCGGGCCTGAGCCCTCTCCCCCCGAAGTGTAGCAACACTTTCACTGACTTCTCACTTCCTGAGAAATTGCTCATGCAAATGCTTTTCACAGAGAAAATAGTCCTATCTGCCCAACGGCCTCAGATTACAGCTCCTCTCGGGTTTGGCATGAAACCTGATCCTCGCTGAGCCGTTGATGTTTTGACACGACTGATTAACTAAGACTCCTCCGATTAAAGCAACGTACAGGAGGAAGTGGGATTTTTTTTTTGTGTTCAGGGGGGGGGGGGCTTCTGCATCTGTGGCAGCGTGTTTGTGTGTGAAGGGGGGCGGGGGGGTGGTCTAAGAGGATAGCCGTTGTCTTTCCGAGAAAAGCAAACTTGTCTCACCCCAGAGACAGATGAGCAATGTGTTAGGGCCTTGTGGTTTATGGACAGAGTTCAGTTCTCAGGCTCCTCTGGGGGGGGGGTGGGTGTGGTGGGGGGGGGGGGATTTCGCTGGAATTAGAGAAACTCTTTACTCAGAAATAACTGACAGTTGTGCCAGTTCACCGTGGCACATGATGCTCCAAATGTCAAACCGTAGAGCGGCGTGACAGGAACGTTACACAAACCTGGTGTATTCAAGAAAAAATAATATATTATATTATCCTTATTGCAAAAAGATGGACGTTTCTAATTGTGTCCAGAAGACGAGACTCTCCTCATGTTCGTCAACTCTCTACGTCTTCACTTCAGTCGTCATAAAAGTCGTTTAGTGTTAACGTCCCCGGACACGAGGAAGACATTTCATCTGTAAAAGGTTCGACCGACATCATTCACCTGATGAAAATCCTCAAGGTCAAACTCTGGAAGCTGCAAATCGCTGCAGGACTCCCTCTCCTGTGTGTTTCCTGTGCTGCATCTGTCCTCCACCTTCACTTAACCTTCAGGTTCGGCTGCAGTAAAACAAATACAATTCCCCCCGAACATAAATCCACATTTATGCACCAGCGAATGTCTGTTAGAAAGTAAAATATGAGGTTATCACCCAATATAAGTTATTTTTCTTCTCCTCATCCAACTCTCTGACTCTTTAAAATAGTATTTGCTTCATATCAGACGTCAGGATGATCTCAGTAACTTTCAAGTTCACTCAATGACAGCATCCGGGTGCAAAGTGCAGTTTGGGAGATTGGATTTTCTTGTTTCTTCGAGTCGGCCACGCCTGCAAACCGCATTTTTTCGTCATAATTTTCATGCCCGATAGAGCAGAGCACCTGAGAAGATGCAGCAGGATGAGTGAGTGCTTGTGTTGCCGGGTCACAGCAGGAGATCAGCCGTCGCAGAACAAGGATGCTGCTGCCCACTGAGAACATGTCACAGCGACACACACACACACACACGCAGCTGCATGCTCCACAACCACACACAAGCTGCATTCACGCAACAGAAGCTCCGGGCAGCAATTTCCAGTTCTTACCCACCCTCCTCTCCCTCAAGGACTTTCAAACCCACCCAACATTAAAGCACTTTCTGTCCTCCCCTCTCTCCCCTCCCTCCTCTCCCCCCTGTCTGTTAGTGCAGTGATGCTGCAGAGGACACACCCATCCACACTCTGCTGCCTCCTTGTCTCTCTCTCCTTGACCCTGAGAAGTTCTCCAGTGCTGCAGTGCCCCCCCAGCGGCAACTTCCCTGATCCCACTGAAATGCTGCTGGAAGGAGGAGAAACACTGAAAGGTTAAGAGACGTGAGGGTGGAATGAACGGAAGATTCACTTTCCCTCTTTTACTGAACACAACAGACACAACAAATATTAATAAATGTGGAAAGAAGGAACAATGGATCCCAGAAAAAGCTCTTTTTTTTTTATGAAAGGGAGACGACTACTTGTCAATGACATCATGTGAGTAGGTTTTTAATGAGCCCTAAAGTACAGTAGACATGGAGTGGTCATAAAAGGCAAAGAGAACACGGCTCATATTAAAAGCACATGAAGGGAAATGCATGAATTTAAAGAGAATGTATTACTCCCTTTATTATTTTCTTATTTATTTAATAAGTCTTTCATAAGCCTGAAATCAAACTGTCCCAAACTGTTATTATCGACTCATTCCTGCTTCAAATTGAGGCTTCAAACCTGCAGCTCACAAACCAATGGGTGACGTCAGGGCGTGGTTTCTTCTGCTGCACATTCAAGATGCCTCACTCTCGATTACCAGTTTAAACTAAATGAGCAGATCATCAGATTACATTTATTTTGCAATGCCGAACTTTCTTATAAGGTTCGGGTTTATTGTTTATATTAAATAAATGTTTGCTTTTTGTGTGAAACTGTCCCTTTAAGGTAGTGGAGCTCATCCTGTGTCACTGGGTTTGTTTAATCAAGAAAAGAGAAGCTGTGAGATCTGAAACGTTTTCCCCCGCTGCCTGTTTTTATGATCGATCATAAGAAGGAGCTTCTTGCTAATTATCACGTGAGGAATAAAAATAAACCTTTACAGTAAAACATCCGACAACTCGGATATGAGAACAGATGAAACCCGACGAGGCGATGGTAGAAAACCAGAGTTCTCTTTTTAATGTCTCCAGCCACAACTTACTGTCCACGTACAGTACACGCTCCCAATTTGATTTAGATTTTTGCACACATCACAGTTTGAAAGTTTTCAAATGAAAAATACAACACAACTATGAGAAAAAAAAGTCATATGCACAAATTAAAACCTATAAAAAAATATAAAAACAGTACTCTGAAATCTCATTTTGACAAGTACCATTTCAATAACAAAACATGTAATAATGCACAATAGAGCAGACAAATTAAACTGAACCATTAGTTTTTTTAAATACAAGGAAAGAAAGACAATTTTCATCATGCAGAAGATGTAATATTAAATAACGAATCAAACAAAAATAATATATACTTCTCTATATATCTCTCTCTTTTAAATTTTCAAGTCAAAGCACTCCCGTCCCTTAAACAGGGAAAAAAAACAAGACATTTTTAAAACCCCAGAGGTTCTGCTATGTTTTCATCAGCTGCCATTGTTTCATGGCCTTTTTATCGAAAACATCACAGCGACATCTTTTTGGCACAGAAAAAGACGTTTCATAATGGCAGTAGCATTTTGCAATATAAAAAGAGGGCGGAGCTGCAGCTCTTTAAAAAGGAAAAAAACAAAAACATTCTGTGCACCGACATCAGTCAGGAGAGTGGCGTCCCCCCCCCAGCAGGCTGTGAGGCAAGCAGGCAGCTCGGTCCTACTGCAGCATGCTCTTGATAGTCTTGTTGGTTGATTCATCGTTCAGATGCTTGGTCGTGTACCTGCAGCCACAGGAAAAGACACAAGTGAATTTCAACAAACAGAAGAAGTGTTCAGATGTTGTAATTCCCTCCGACATGGAAGTTGTGATTTCATCTGCGTTTGTTTGTCTGTTAGTAAGTTAGTACGATGCTGGAGGATACGAATCAAAACAAACAGAGACAGAACAAACATGCCGCCAAAGAAGTGGAGTTAAATATAGGACAATATAATGAAAACCTTCCTAAATGGATTCATGACTTAGTACATAATATTTGAATGTATTTGGGACTCTTTATAACCCTGGAGAAAACCTGTGTAAAGTAAAGCTGTACTAGAAATGTACTTTGCTACTTTCCACCACTGTACATCTAAAATAATTTGTCATCCTCTGTCCGATCCGAGATGTGGTCGCTGAAAGGAAATCTGGCAGCTTTGGGATGAGGTTGACCTCACGCTGCTGCTGAGCGCTCGCCCGCCTCAGGCCTCCGGTACAAAGAGGGAGAGAGAGAGAGATACAGATGTGAGGTCGACACAGACACGGCCTCGGCAGCTCCAGCAGCTGTGAGTTTTGGCCCAGGCGGGCAGAATTTGGACGACTACGAGGGAACGAGGTGTCAGACGTAATTGGAATCTCTGGAGAGGCTTCGACAACCAACACACAGACGACAGAAACCCCAGCGGACCGGGCAGAGGATGAGTGGCCGCACTGGAGGCGAGGGTGAAATAAACCGAGAGCCCCGTCTGCTGCTCATGAGCCAGAATCACCAGCAGGAGCAGCCGTCTCCTTCTCACTGAGCTGCAGAGGGGAAGTTACCTGAGAGCGTTGAGAAGGCCTTCCACACTGTTCGGAGGCTGATCTCTGAGGACTTTGATGCAGCCTTTCATCTGAGGACCAGAAAGAAACTGTTAGAGTCGGAGTCAGATGGGAAGAGCAACAGTGCAACGACCCGGGCAGCACTCACGTCGATTTTCGATGACTTGGCGAAGGCCCCTACGGGATGGACGTAGTCGTACAGGATGATGACCCCGACCATGACCCGCAGACAGAACGACACCGTCTCCTCGCTGGCGAAGCGGCTGCGGTACTCCCTGTGAGGACATGAGTATCGAGGGGTTACATCCACGAAGGGAAAGAACAGGAGGTGAAGCAGCTCTGTCAACATTCAAGTCACTCACGGTGTTTCCAGCATGACTTTACACACGGTCGCCATCGTGCTTAAGCAGTCTGTCGTGTTCTCGATAGGCAGGTTCTTGTTCTATAAAAAGACAGAGAGATAAAAGAGGAGTGAGAGCTCGGTGACACAAAGACGGGTGGGTTAAAAAAAGCTCGCTGCCTCGGCTGTCAAGTTTTACCTCCGACACAAACTTTGTCGTGCCGTCGCTTAATGTCTTCAGCATGGGCGTGGCATCGGCGTAGAACAGAGAGATCCGGTTGGCCAGCTCGTTGTTGACTTCATTCTCACCCTCCGCCTGCAAACAGTTATTTATTAATGAGTTAATCGTGTGTCATTATAATTTCTTTGAAGAATCATCACTTTCATGTCAAAGGTCAGACAGACCGGACCCTGGAGTTTACAAAGATTCACCAAACTGCTCAATACAGACACCTTATTGATTTGTATTTAAAATGAGCAGAGTGTTGAGATGCCATTGTTCTCTTTTTTGTGATAATGTGCAATATTTAGTTTTTAAAATGAACAAAAGACGAATTGAGTAGGTTGGAAGAAAGTGAGGGAGTCATTTGGAAAGCAGGTGTTTTTTATTTGGCTTCACACTCGTCTCCATGCCGCCCGACTGGGATTGTGCGTTAGAAAGTAATTTCATTAAAATGAGATCCTGACAGAAAGACACTGATGTAAACTGACCCCTCCTGCTCCTCCTGGTTTTGACACATTCTGCCGCTTCACTGAAAAAACACAGGTATCTCTCCACCGGTCTGTTCTAAATTTGTCTGCATATTTAAAAAACGATGAAGAACAATCCGTGCCTTCATTGTTTCAGCGCTGACAGAATAGGAATAAAATATCAAAACCAATTCCTGCTTTAACAGATGACGACATGCGAGCCCAGAGACGTTACCACGGGGACAGATGTGTTTCATCTCCGATGTCTGAATGATTCAGTCGTCTGAGCGGTGACTCAAACGCTGCTGCTGCTGCGTGAGACTGAGCCCGAGCTGCTTTCAACAGTGACAGGTTCTAATGACAAGTGTCTGGGTCCATTCGCCGAATGGTAAATGTCAGAGAGATCAAACCAAAGAGCGATGTCTGTTCATCCTACACACACACACACAGGAACAATGAAACCTCTCTGTTATATGTCCACTGAAAAAAGATGCATGTCTTCTATATTTTATATCGCAAAGTAGGAGTGAATAAAACGCAGGCCCGGACTTTGCTCAATAAAAAGGCTCAAGCTACATTTCCACAGGTCTTCATTTTTAGAAAAGAGTAAGGTCTAAAAGTACATTTTAGGAAACAAGCTTAACACACCTCAACTTAGTGAAGGTCAATTAGAAGATTTATTAAATAGCAGTTTCACGGGTGAATCCATTGTAAAATCACAAACCCTTATCAGGTTTTTCTGCAGCAGTCCTGCTTCGCTCTCACACCACGAACAAAGCTTGGAACTCGTCCAAGACGCCCATTTGCTCCAGACCAGAGTTCAATCCCAGAAGGTGTCATCTACAGGATCCGCATTGACCTGGAATTAAGTGTTTAATCTCTAGAGGATTTGGGCCGTGCCACTGATTTGGGATCAGATTCTCCCGCCACGTGCTGTTACCTCCCACTCTGAGCTTCAAACTCCCTGAAGCTCCCTGTGGGGCCGCGGCGATCAAACAGTCTGAAAACTTCATTTGTCATTCCCGCCTTTCAACTCCCGCGCTCTGAACTCTGCCGAGATTCTAACGAGAAGCGACGGCTCAGGTTCTGAGTTCAGACGAATCGCGATGACGCACATCTTTAAATTTGATCAGGGCCAGCGCCACGGCGACATTAAAGGAATTCAAAATCACAGAGCGTCTCAACATGAGGAGTTTTAAAATAAAGTCATTATTCATCTTTGCTGAATCTTTTGACAGTTGACGTAAAGGCCTCTGCAATCACACACACACACACACACACACACACACACACACACACACACACACACACACACACACACACACACACACACACACACACACACACACACACACACACACACACACACACACACACACACACACACACACACACACACACACAACTGAATTCTTTGCATTTTAAATAGCAAACTGATGAAATGTGTTGTGGTCGTTAACTGAAGTTGAGCTGAAATTCTGTATCTATGTTTTGCAATGTCACACCCATCAGAGATAAAGGCAATGCCAGTTAATTGACTTCATCCAGTAAGGACTACACAAAGTAATTTAGAAAATAAGTAACATAAAGAGCGAGATAGATAAAGTTTGGGGAATTAATATACTATTCACCCCAAGTCAGTTTCTTTTCGATCTAACTCCTCTGAAGGCATGTACACAAGAGACCAAGAGCACTTGTTACATATATTCTTGATGACTGCTAGGAAAATGGTGACAATGAAAAGGTTGAATCCACAGCCGCCTACAGAGGCACAGTGGAAACAGAAGCTGAGGGAGGTGTATGGAATGGAGGCTTTAACTGCTCAATTACAATTAAGGTCTGATGTTTTTGTGAGGAGGTGGCTACCTATTGCAGGATACCTCTCTAACTGAGGGGAATCCTGTGGTACGATGGAATGTCTTAACTGTCCATTTATTTATTTTTCACTAATCAGTCTGTGATATCTAATTTGTGATGTTGTCAAGTAAAGTTTGTGTTTCTCTTCAACAAAGTTCTAAAAAAGAAATAAAAAATAAGTAACTTTTTCTGCTGCGGTTGAAAATAACATTAAAACAAGGAGACTGAACCAAAACAGTATAGTTGCAGGCTTTTAAATTAAAACAATAAACTAAAAGATACTAAAACGCTCACTAGACTAGAGCTGAACTGCAGAATTGTGTATAAATCTCTGAGCTTATCATCTCCAGAGATTCCTTTCAAGCACAAGTAGATATTTGATCCATGGCTGAGATCAAACCATTGATTGTCGCTGCTTTAACCAAGTTGAATTCTCTTCAGCTACAGTCCCCCCCCCCCCCCAGAGAGCGTTGGACGTAATGAGCTCACCGGCACGTTGTTGATCCGCATGCGGCTCAGCGTTCTCCTGTAATAACTGAAGTCATTCTGAATGGCAGGATTTGTCATCTGGAAAACAAAAACAAACAGAAATGGGTTTTAACACACACACACAGAGTGAGAGAGTGTTTCTCTTCATGTCTGCAGGACATTCAGCTCGGGATCAAACACGCCGGCGTCCTGACAGAGTCTTTTAGTCAACAAGGCAGAAATGTAGCTTTGGGGGGCAAACGACATGAAAAGAACACTGATACAATTACAGTTTCATTTGCTGAACTGGATTTGAATCCTCTGACACTCATCCCGCTTTAACGTCCACATCCCCGGCTCCTCCTGTCAGGGGGTATTTGGTAATTCTCCCTCCACAGTCTGGCTGTGCAGCTGGATAGTTTCTGACAGGAGGGTCAACAATTACACAGCCGTCAAAAAGGTAGTAGCGGGTCTCGTTAGGCCGAGCGGAGGTGAGAAGGAAAGCCTCGAACAAAAGCCACAGAATTCAGTTGATTTCCTTTGACACCACTTTCTACAAATATGACTCATCTGGCTACAGTGACCTCTTAAAAAAAAAAAAGCAAAAAAAGAAGCAACCAACCAGGGAGCTTCTTTTCAAATGTCACCACTAGTGAGAGCTCATCCTGTGGCTAATTATCGTCAGTCCTGTATGAGCATGTCACATCCAGAGCTGGACTGGCAGCAGGCTAATCCTGCGACAATAGACTGGTGCTCGGTCTGCGTCCACCAGAGGAGACGGGCGGCACGCCACACAGACAGTTTAACTAGGTCAGGAGCCCGTGCATGGGTGTGAAAGATTGATGACAAGGCCTAGCATGCCACTTTGCACCCCCCCCACCTTTGGGTTTCCATCCCTGGGCAGTGGGCACTAATTGGGACATCGCAGCAAATGGCCTCAGGGTGTCAGGAGGGGTTTTTTGTAAGTTTTTGTTTCTGAGGAGTCGGGGTGTAAGGGGAACCAGTTCACCCGCTGTCTCATCACGAGGCCTCATGTTTCTGACAATGCGCATTCAAGCGACACCCCCACTCCATTCCTGGTGGGTTTTTTGGCTGGCATCAGCAACTTGTGTCTGAACTCGAGCCAAATATTAATTTCTGGAAGGTGCCTTTCTCCTTCATTAATAAAAAAACGACTTCATTATGCAGAACTACACTCAGGACAACAACAATTTGCAGACCTCTTTACCCGCAGTAACCCGTATTAGCCATTCCACTGACATCCGCTGTATTATAAACAGCAGAGCAGTATCAGGACTCTAATTAAATGCTCATTATGCACTCACTGGCTGCGGTTTTTAAATTGCACGGAGCAAGAAACCTAATTCAAGGGCGTCAGCAGCTCATAGGGGACGGAGAGGTTGGGTCTGTATCACAGGAGAACAGTGCAGAGGTTACTTCAATATCTAAAAAGGTGAGCTCGAGGTTTTTAAATGCAGAAAGTGACGCACCCCCGGACGGGCTGGAGACATTCAGAGTGTCTTACTTTAAGCTCATCAAAGCGCAGAGTGAAGTGCAGGATCTCGGCAAACTGCTTGGCCAGCGCCTGCTCCCGCTCCAGGTGCTGAGTGGGGTCGTCGTACGTCTCGCTGGTCAGAGCTCCCAGGAGGCTGTGCAGCGCCGCCTCTGTGGGAGAAACACGATGTCTGTGTTAGAGGAAAGGAGCCGAGAGGACGGGCACGAAAACACGAGAACAAAATATATACATGTTCTTTGATTGAGCCCGTCAGAGCCCAGGTTGTCTTTCACAATCGAGTTTTTGTTGCTCAAGGTTCCAGTTAACAGCTGAAGAATCCGTACAATATTACAGAAATTGAAAAACTCAAAAGGTTGTGAGAAAGAAGCAACGCTCCATCTGTCACAGCAGAGTGAATATTCAACTCTTAAATGTAAAACAGTGCAGCGACTTTAACAATTGTAGTTTATTTTCAACATTGATTCATCTGCTGAATATGTTCGTTCACATTGAATTGTTTCTTAAGTCTTTGGGAATGATTAAAAAAACTTTAAACAAGACAAAATATATCAACTTTATACTCATTAATGATAAGAAATAACAGCCAATCTTAACAATTGAGAGGCTGATCCCAGCTAGTGTCGACCATAACAGCTCCAATAACCCTTATTTGTGATACATGGATACACCACCAACGGTACCATAGGACTGTAACTATTTGGAACTCTGAATTACATTATAAACAGTATATTAATACTGTGTCATTGCTGTATTTCTCTGTGATGTCATCCTATGCACCAACTTTTTTCTTTTTTTTCTCTTATTTAATTAGTTTTATTTCATCAATGCGTGTATTTTTTTTAATTTTGTTATGTTATTTTCTGTAATGTTTGATGTAGATTGCTCTGTATGCTCTGCATGTTCTCTTGCAATGTGAAAATATTTTGAAAAATAAAATATTCCAAAAAATAAACCAGCTCCACATAACTCATCAACCAAGATTTAGATTCTTTCTGTCTCGTATCATTGTGTGTGTTGTTTCTGGACGAGGCCAAAGAAAAGTCTTTAAAGTGGATCATCACCACAGTTAGTGTGTCAGCCAGCTGAAGTCGCCTGATTAGGACACAGACAGATAATGGGACAGTGGTGGTGGTGCCCAAACTGCCGAGGGCCCAGTGCCAGTCTGGGGGGGGGGGGGGTGAGGGGTGGTCCGGGAAAGAAGGGCAGGGGGGGGACGAGAGGCTTTCCTGCTCAGATGCAGATGAGACATGGGACTAATTATCTCATTGGAATGGAATTGAGGGGGGGGGGGGGGGGGGTTGGAGGGGAACAGGATTTCATTCAAGCAGAATTACACTCATTGTTTTGACAGTAAGTAAATACAAAGCCTGTGTCATGCCTGGACGTGACACACACACACACACACACACACACACATACACACACACACACACAGACCGATCATTACACATGCATGAGGAGCCGCAGCAGGGACATTAGGAAACGATTAAGTGAAACGTAGAGATCGACGCTCAGGAGATAATAATATCAAACGAGACAGGTCCTCTTCAAACTCACAGTTTCAAGATCGAGAGGAGAAACCTGAGTCCAGCGGGAAGTTTGTATTTATAGATGCAGACGATGCTCAGAATTCAGTCTCGTCCGAGATGCTTTTTAATAATGACACAACCCAGAGGAGCTGAGCATCTGATGCCAGAAGCCGAGCGTGTTTCCAAATGAGCACCGGGTCGATTTACTCTGAGTGTCTTTTACATCTCTTGTTGATTACACACGACGACGAGCACGTCAACATTCAGACGGTGGTCGACTTAAGATAATCAGAGAGCGGAGGGGGGGGGCGGACGGACGGAGCTCTGGCAGCTCCGCGCGGCAAATTGAGCGTGTTTGCCATTCGGTAATGACTCCCATCTGCTCGGGCCGGCGATGGCAGCGAGGCGGCTGACTCAGAGCGGCACTGAGGAGCGGCTCCTTCCTTCCCTCTAAGTCCCAGTCACAACAGAAGTTAAGATGGAGATGCTTAGAGGCTGTCGGGAATGAGCCACTCTGGTCTGTGGGGATGGAGGGGAGGGTGGGGAGGGGAGGGGGGGCATGTCTGAGCTCATCAGGTCACGGCAGAGCAGGCAAGTAGAATGCGGGCATGTTAGGCGCTGTAGTCGCAGAGAGGGGGGGGTGAGTGCGTCTTTAGTCTGTTCGAGACCCGAGAATCTATGAGGAGTGAGACTCAAATTCACATCAGTTTCTCAGAGTTAAGGTCATAAACGTAAAATCCTCATCAGAAATAAAGGATGTTAGTCTGGTCTGTAGCAGAAAAAATTTACGTTGTGACAGTGATGTTACATTAAAATCAGATTCGAGTTTTCATGCAGGAACAACACGTGAGCAAAGAAACACGTCTCTTACATAATCAAGTAAAAATGTCAAATATTTACCACCTTCTTTCACATGCAGTAAACATTCGGTTTGTTTTCAACTGTTGGTGAAACAACCCAAACAACATAAAGACCTTTTATTCTGGGAGGATCCAAGTCTTAAGTCTACATTATGCTACATTATGGGGAAAAATTGGTGTCAACATAAATGACAAAGAAACACGTCTCTTACATAATCAAAGCAAAAATGACAAATATTTACCAGCTTCTCAAATGAGTCTCTTTCAAATACATGAAATACATTCGGTTTGTTTTCAACTGTTGGTGAAACAACCCAAACAACATAAAGACCTTTTATTCTGGGAGGATCCAAGTCTCAATACTACATTATGTTACATTATGGGGAAATATGGGTGTCAACATAAATGACATAAAGAAACACGTCTCTTACATAATCAAAGCAAAAATGTCAAATATTTACCACCTTCTTTCACATACAGTTAACATTCGGTTTGTTTTCAACTGTTGATGAAACAATCCCAAACAACATAGAGACCTTTTATTCTGGGAGGATCCAAGTCTCAACACTACATTATGGGGAGATATGGGTGTCACCATAAATGACATAACGTCCCCAGTAGTAGATCTTCCCTCCTCAGCTCTGCTCCACCAGCCTGGAGTGGTGAAGCTCTCTCAGCTTCACGCAGATCCGACAGGAAGTCGGGACGCGGACGCCATCACGGCCCCTGGAGCCTGAAGTCAAGGCGGTGAAATAGAGCAGCAGCCGCGACTGGGAGGTGACCTACTTCATTACATAACCGCCACCGCCAGGCAGCCGCCGCCCACTGCTCCCATTGACTACCTTCTGCACCGCCACTGGGATTACGGGGCTGAGGGCGTTGGGGCATGGCGGGCTGCCCCCCCCCCCCCTTCAAGCCTGAGGGTCATAAGAAGATCAGGGAGCAGTAAGCCTACTCCCCCCCCCCCCTGTATCCATGCTAATTAAACAACCTATAGCCCAGCAGAGGTCAGCGGGCAGTGCAATGCAAGCAGCATGTTGAGAAATGCGCGGCTGTGGGGGTTTCAAAGGGAGTTTGTGTAAGGCTGAGCTGTGGGTTACGTGTGTGTTGACTTTTGCAGTTCAGCAGTCAATACTGCAGATGCACACGTGAACAATTAAGGTCATGTATGAAGGTTGTGTGCTGCTGAGGCCACTAGAAGATGTTTTATATAAAGCACATGTACTTTCATCCTTCTCAGCAGCAAGTCTGGGACTGAGGTGATGCTTCAAATTAAGAATGCACGAAAAACTGAGACACACAAGAGAGGAGTTTTGCATTTTACAGGTAAAGAACGCAGCATGAGACTGTTTGGGTCGGACACGTTCAGGACAACAGGAAAGTTAATCTGCAGATACGTACCTAACCTCTGGGAGAACTGGTAGAACTTCTTCAGTTTCCCCACTAAGGGAACCACGGCCGCCCACGACTGCTCCTGTAACGCCTCATCGTTCGGATTCTGGATCGCCTGGAAACACACACACAAGAAAAATAAGAATTATTTCAGGTGAATTACAGACGAGGGTAACTAAACAGAGTTATAATAGAGGAGCGCTACAGATTTTCTACAGGAAATTCTGTATAAAAAGGTATTGGGGTGCACTGGAAAATGTCTTTTGTGGTTTCCATGCTCGAATTTAGTTTATTTACTTCATAGAACTTATAAAGGGAGGACAAGGAGAAAGACAATTTTCTTTATACAATTGAAAAATCTGATTCTTTTCAATAAAATAATTTTATCTGTCATCAATGTCTTTCAGAGTTGGTCACAATGGTATGTTAATATCCCCTCACTTCACAGAAAAATGTCTAATGTCCACTTTTTTCTTCAGGTGTATATATATATATATATATATTTAGATATACGTTTATATTTTATTTTCTATTTTAAATTTTTGATTTTCTATTTTCTATTATTTTATTCAAATTTTGTTTTATTGGTTGTAATACTCTGAGCATTGCTAGAAGAATTCCTGTGACCCAAGCATTTCATTACCAGCGACTGCTTAATGTTATTGTTGTGCATTTGATAATAAACCCTTGAATCTTGAATCTAAATGTCAATATTTATTTGTGGTTACAGACCGAGGCGAGAATTCCTTAATGACTTAATCATTTTTACAACCCTTGTGAATTATTCCCAGCAGTCGTCTCCTAAGGAGGTTATTCATTTGACTTTTCTTATTTTTAATCCGAAAGGGAAACACCTCCACTACTGTCAGTGTGATCTGAAATCCTTTCTTCACAGCAGGACACAAGCAGACTCTCCAAACTCTGCAGCAGCTCTGCCTGCCTCTGAGTTGGAGTTGGGTTATTTTGTGTAAGGGCGTACCTCTCTGATCTCCTGGCCCGCTCCCTTGTACGCCTGCAGCTCATCCAGGATCCCCTTGGCGTCTTTCAGCACCACGTCCACCTGCTCCCACACCTCGCGCTCTGCGTCCGTGGGCTGGGCATCTGCAGCAGACCACCACCACCACAACAACAATAACAACAACAGGGTCAACAGGGCAAATCTGATTAGTTTCTAATCCATATTCAGACTGGCTTGAAACACACGGTAAAAAAACAGCTGTAGGAAATCTATTAAATCCCCAAATATGATGAGAATGTGCAGCTTTCAATTATGTAAATGTAAATTCACAGGAATAATCTCATCTTGGCAAAGTTTCCCATTTATCCGTGACACCACCCACTTCCCTGGCTGATAGGAGGGAAATGGAGCAAGATAAGAGAAGACAAATGAAAAAGGCTTATATATATTCTTTGTAACAGCTCTGTGTGTAGAGACTGTTTGGTTTTCTGAGCTCTTATTTTGCCTTGAGAGAAGTGGCAATGAAGAATAGCAACAGGAGTATGAACTCCTTTCCAGCACCTGAAGGAAGAGCACCTTGCCAAGTGTGATGAATGTAAACTCCTGCTCCCGTGCAGAAGCAACACCTCAAACTCAGCTCATACTGGGAGCTATAATAAAGTATTTCTACTGTGAATCATTATTCATTTTGCTTTTGAATTTAATCCATTCAATAAGTCTTTGTTTAAATTTAATATGAGTTTTTTTGAGTAGATTTTAGGGAGTAAAAACATTCGCAAAATGCAAATACACTCTAGAAAGACTACAGCTAGTGAGATCTTTATAACATTTAAGCAATCCTGCATTGAAATTATTTGTTAGATATAAAAAACTGTGATGTTATTTCAATATATAAAAAGAAAATCAGCTAGAACCAGTTGGAGCCATCCGAGGCATTGTTTCCTCTAAAGGTATGACTGAGTCTCTGGCTCTGCCAAGTGTGAGAATAGTACAGTACAGGATCAAGCCATGTTGAGGGGCCTGAGGCTACACAGCAGCTGAACTTAAGCGCTTTATATTTGAGGAGGGGGCTCTGCTGCAACCCGGCCCTGATTGATATTCCGCTCACACTCCGGTGGAGGAGAGGCAGGTTTGATTCGAAAAGAGCAGAAGTGGTGGGTTTTATTCCTTTTTGCCGCTGGGAGGAACACAGTGTTTTTCGGAGCTGATAATGCTATGGTAAGATATTCAGGTGATCAATATCAGTGGAGAGGGGGGGGAGGGGGGAGCAATTACTTCAGAAGGACTCACTTTCAAAGTCGAGGAAAAAATTGGGCTCCTGTTCCAGGTCTGTGCATGTCAAAACTTTCAGTAGGTTCCCCATGATACGATACCTGTTGAGGAGAAGGGAGACAAATCAATAGGGAGCAAAGAGAGAGAGGAGTTCAGCGGTAAAGTGAGTGGGAGGAGAGAGCGAGTGAATCCACCTTGCCAATGCAGCGGTGCCCCCCAGATGTGTTTCCTGCTCTCAACAACCACATGTCACACCAACAATTCCAGAGAATATAAAAATAAAACAACACTCTTATTCTACCCGGCAATCATCAGCATTTACAGGCGGTTGTACGCAGAGTAATCAATCCCACCAGCCTCCGCAGGGAAATCAAACATGATCTATGTTTATGTGAAGCAGGTAAATGTTCCCTGCACATGATTAGACGCAACTAATTAAACTTTTATAGAGGATGTTGTCATGTGGAAACAGAAGCGGAGCAGATTATGGAGTTGGTTGCTCGTGTGTGATGTAGAGCTCGTCCGCCGTGATTTGAAATGCACTTCGTCGTCTGTGCAGAACCACGATGTTCCTCGGGACAGTGCGCCGCAGTATCGTGAAACACAACATGAATCATTCACGTCCCTTTGCCAACCTAAGTACCGACAGTGGGACAGACACAGAGGTTTGTATGTACTACAGGAGCACAGTGCAGGCCAGTCGTAGTATTTATTGTGTTTTTATGTTTATTGTATGCACCAACAACCAGAGCAAATTCCCGGTAGGTGTAAACCTACTTGGCAATAAATACATTCTGATTCTGATTCGTCCATATAGTATAAAATACATTCACATCCCATGAGTGATGTTGGAGCAAGTTAGATTCTATGACAAAGAAATTTAAACTGCAACTAAGTATTACCTCCACAAGTTAGTTTTGTTTTCACCCATTGTCTGTTAGTTTGTAGGATTAAGGAAAAACTACGGAACAGATTTCCACAAAACTTGATAGGACGGGACAGTGGATCCAGAAATGTTTCAATCACGTTCTTTAACATTGTGAGAAAGTGACTTGTTTTGAAGTTTTCACTATTTTTCAAGGGAATCATTCATGGATCTTGATGAAAAGAATCCGGAATATTATGAACGCCTGAGTTATGTTGGAATTCCACGTTAAATTCTATGACAAAGAGATTTAAACTGCAAACCAAGTATTACGTCCAAAAGTTAGTTATGTTTTCACCCTTGTGTGTCAGTTTGTAGGATTAAGCAAAAACTACAGAACAGATTTTCAAAAAACCTGATGAAAGGACGGGACAGAGGATCCAGAAATGTTTTAATCACTTTCTTCTTGTGAGAAAGTGACTTGTTTTGAAGTTTTCACTGTTTTCCAAGGGAATGATTTATGGATCTTGATGAAAAGAATCCAGAATATTACGAAAACTCTCCAGTTCCATGTCCCCATACACAAGAAATTAAAATAATATATGAAATGATTCCATTGTTCAAGCAAATAAAGATGCAAATGAAAATGTTTCAGAAATGTACTCGAGTCTCATTGACCTTCACTTAAAAAATACTCCTTTTTCAAGCTTTCACACTTTGTAACTGGATTTTAATTCCTGGTGCAACAACTGTGCAGCATAAGGCAAGTATCAGACTTTGCCATTGTCCCTATGACGTGACTTGACGGTTCAGGAAGAGGATGATGATGATGAGGAAGACTTTCCAAGCTTTGGCGGTCACACCCATACCGTCGCTGCTGATGCACACAGACGTTTACAGATACACCTTAAAGCTACAGATCTACTGAGAGCTGCACAGGGAGAAGTGACAGCCTCTCACATGTCTCCGTCCTGTCGATCCTCCAACTCCTAGAAAGCACAGAGCAGGATCTCTCTCAATAGCACCAGGTCAACAGACATATGACGAGTCGAAGATCGGTGGCGGTTTGTAGAGAGAAAGCAGCGGCGGTGACAGATTTAACCCCTGGTGACAGAGCGGAGACGGGCAGGAAGCACTCAGGGAGGAGGGAGGGAAGGAGGGAAGGAGGGAAGGAGGGAAGGAGGGAAGGAGGGTCCATGTGATGAAGTTAAACTTCAGCAGGCAGATGTCAGCAGGAGGAGCGACAGGTGAGCAGCCAGAGTGACTGAGTGAGGACCGGAGGTGACAGGGTGAATCACGCCAGCAGAGGTGATGCTGGGAGACAAGGAGACGCTGCGACAGAGCAAAGTACAGAGTCAGCAGCACGGGGGGGGGAGATGGAGTGCTTTTAAAATGCATGAGGTGCACGAGGGAGGGAGGGGGGGGCGACGCGTAGGCTTGCATCTTGAAAACCTTGTCAAGGCTTTTTTTTTTTTTCTTAAACAGAGATTTTTTTTTATGATGAATGGACAATTTATACTTGACTGTAAAGTTTATGTACAAAAAGCTTTTATACATATTATTACCTTCTCTGGATCCAGATAATGGATTGGTACTTAATGAGCAGAGCATCTCAAAGTCAAAAGGACAAAAAATAAATGTCTTCTAACATGTTTCCTCAAGTTCAGTCACGAGTGAATCAAGCTGAAGATAAAAAATATATACATATAAAATCAAATATCTAAGTTTATCTAGTTCTGGATCTGGTTCCTGCTTCTTCAATGGGATTTCTTTTGGTGCTGGTTTTAATTTTCTTGGATAGTACATTTTAAATCTGGGTGTTTTCAGCTGTGGTGGTCTAGTTCAAAACAAGGCGGTTTCACTATTGACTTCTTTGTGTTTTATCGCTGCAGATCCAGGAAAGCTGCTCAGTGTTAGATTGAGGATTGTGATTACTACTAGATTGCTTAAATATAAAATGTGCCTGCCCACGTTTACAACTATTACTGACAACAACACCATCATTACTGTCATTGCTGCTCTGATACTTTGTCTTTTGTATGAATACTTAAAACATTGATGCACCTCTCCACAGTGTTGTCTCCTGAATGCTTTAAATAATGTTATTTTGTCGACATGCTCTTTCACACACGAGACACCTATTGCACTTCTGTCTGTCCTGGGGGAGGAATCCCGCTCGGAGGTTTCTGCATTCCTCCGTTAAAAGGTATTTGTTCCTTTCCTCTCTCTCTCCTGCAGCACTCTGCACAGACAGTATCTTCTCCTGACTGTTGTGGTCGCTCGTGGCGCCCAGCGACCACCTGCACAGCCCCACCTGCCTTGTCCGGCCTCGTCCTGTCACCCTCCACTAATGTGACCTGAATGTCTGGCTGTGCCGGCGCTGGCACCTCCCTGGCTGTCGGACAGCAGCACCTGATCCAGCCGCCCTCAGAAGGGATGAGAGCTGTCAGCGTCCTCCTCACCCTGCTGGATGCAGCGGGCACTGCCCACCGTCGGGGGGGCCTCCACCGGTCCTCTGCTGCCCCCTCTCAGCCGCCCTCGGACCGGCTGCCTGGCAGAGCTGCCGGGGCTCGGAGCGCTCGGACGCCAGCGCTGGCAGCCGTGCACGCTACTCCCCCCGTGCCGCCTAGAATGAGGTCATTTTAGGGACAGGGATTCACGTGGCCGAGTTTCAGAGTCAACCGGGGGAATCTTCAAGTGTAGCAGAAAGACGGGAGATTAAATCTAGAGCATTTTTAATTGTTATACCTCGATCTTTCTCTCAAACTGCAGCCTGAGTATCACTTTCAGATTACATAAACATGAACCAGCTGACTTTATCGCTCCTGTGATGACGACCCTCCTTACAGAAGATGAATTAAATGCAATATGAGTTCATGTGTGTACGCCGGTTGCCTGGTGACGGTGTAGTAGAGTGAAGTGCCGGCTGAAAGTTCACAGATACAGTATCAGAGAGAGATCGAGGAATTGAAGCCGCCGCCCCTCTCTCCTTCTCTCTCTCTCCCTCTCTCTCTCTCCCTCCCTCAGCAGTGTAGTACTACCCGGTCGTGCTGGCATGACCTGGGCACCACAGAGAGCCCGCCGACAGCCTTGTTGTTGTTTTGCACCCCCCCTCCTCCACACCCCCCCCCCACTGAGCCATCGCGTGCTCCCTGTGTGGGAGGGGAGGGGGGGGGCTGCTTCTAAGGGCCAGGGGGCAGAATCTGACAAGCAGGAGCCCGCGCGCTTCTCCCATTGGCTGAGCCGATCTACCCAACAGCTCACTGTATCCATGGAGTCAAAAAAAAATTTAGTGCCATTGAAAACATTGCAGCAGCCAATCAGAGGCCGGCTCCCGGTGAGCAGCGAGTACAGTAGTAGTAGGACTTGAAAGCACATGAATATATTAATACAGATGAGGTAATGCGCCAAAAACAGCGGATTAGCAGAAGGAGGGAAGAGGAATTTTTAATTCCACTAGTGAGCACGTTGTGGGTTGGAGTGATTTCATTATTTTTTATACGCAGTACAGCAAGTTCACATTATTATGATCAATTAAAATTAAAAAAAATATTCACAAATTATGCTTTGTGTTGTCACTTTGCGAATAACGGATAATCAGTCAAATATCAGAAAAATATATAATATAAAACTGTGAAAGTATTTGCAGGTTGCAGAAAAAGGGCTGAAGCTTATTTTGGAAGAGACACCACCACAGTGCCACGCCCATGCAGCAGCCTGACCTCCGGATGGCACCGGCGTCTCTCAGGTCCCGGCTCTGAGACGCCGGAGCAGCTGAACCCGAGCACTGCGGCAGCGTCCGACACCAACCTGCTCCAGGGGCCGATGGCCGGCTGACGGGAGGGAGGAGGAGGACCAGAGTGCTGACATTCCACTACTCGGCTGCAGCATGAGGATCCACGTGTCCTGCCGCTTTACTATGGATGGAAAAAAAGAAAAACAACGCCCTCCCCTCTCCTCTCCTCCCCTCCTCTGCTCCCCAGCCGGGCGCAGACACAGCACAGAGCGTCACGTGGGCTCGGCCGTGGAGAGGCTGAGAGCACGCCTGGGGTGTGTAAAGGGAAGGGGGGGGGGGGGGGGATGGGGAGGCGGCGGTGGCGGTGTGTGTGTTTATGTCTGAAATAATGTGGGTCTGGACTGGGAAATGCCTGGCTCATTATTATTAATTTTTTTGGGTCTGTGTATGATATTTAAGTTAAAAATTAAACAGTAATATGGGGTAAGGATGAGTGCTGTGTATTATGGGGTGTGTGGAAGGTGGGAGGGAGGGGTGGGGGGGGGGATTTTGGAGCGTCACACTGCGGCAGAGGCGGGCAACGCCAGGCAGCTTTAAACTTGACCTAGATTCCCCGGGTGACACGCCACATCGCGTTAGCCCACTCAGCCGGACCCCGGACCCGCCGGAGCTGGCTGACACTGGCCCGTTCCGACAGGCAGAAAATGGGGGAGCACTTCCCGGCGTGTGTGCCCCTAACCCCCCCCAAACACACACACACACACACACCCCTTCCTCTAAGCCATGTTGTCTTCCCCAATTCAACTTCTCCTCACCCCCCCCCTCCTTCGCCCATCCCCTGCCAATTCAACCCAGCTGACTAGAAATGGCTTAGGGGACACATGGCGATGAGGAAAAGGGGGCGGGGCTTAGGGGGAGGCCGCCATTTGTTTGTTTTTGGGAGCGAACCTTGATTACCTCGTAGCCACGCCTTTGTGTTGTCACGCCCGGGTAAACATCGGCTAATGCTCCTCTCACCCAGATTCTATCACATCAAAACAAAACCGAATCTGCACGACTGGCGGCGGCGCTTAGAGTGACATCAGCTGCCGGCGAATATTAAAAATATTCCCTCCTTTAAAAAACAACTCCTTTAAAAGCTTCCTGCATCACATCCCATCTTCACTGTGTGTTCATCAGGGAAATGAACACGTGAAGCCGGCAGTTTTGGACCAGAGAGGCAGTTTCAGAAGAGGAGGATGAAAGTGACAGCCCCTCATCCTCGGCTAAGCCCCCTCTCTCTTTGGACGGCACCAGATGAAAGTTGGAAACCATGGCAACAGGCACATACACAAAGAGTCAGCTAAAACGCTGGCTCCATTGAAATTAGAGCGAAGAGGCTCTCAGCGCCGGCTCGGCAGTCACACCAATATAACACTTTACCCCATCAACACAGAGAGAGACTGACTGGGAGTTTCAGAAGCAATTACTGATTTGCTTGATTTTAAGACTAAGCTTCTACAGCAGAATATATCACATATATCTATATCAGAGCCACAAAAGTTTATTTGATTCTCCAAAATGAAGAGAAGGATGGAAATATTGCGTGACTGACATGTCAAAGGGTTATGGAACCTGGCCACGATGTCTGTATGAACTCTTTTCCAATTTCACCACTTTTGACTCTTTCCTCTGCATCCGCTGAACATCTGCCTGAGAAGGAAGCCCCCCCCCCCACCCCCCCCACCCACCCTCCCTCCCTGCCCTTGAGAGTCCTCTGACTTCCCTCCTATAGGACGTGTTAGGAAATCATTAAAAAAAAGTGGCATATTGCCTCAGTGTCCTCAGTCAAAGCAGCACCTCCTTCAGGGGCAGCTGCCTCCAGAACCCATTCACAGACTGATCCCCCCCCCCCCTGGTTCTTTTGCCCCGAACCATCATTACTCGCCCGACCTTCTGACTGACTCTGACTCACCAGCATCACTGCATCCTCAAGTCTAACGCAACATTCAGAGGGATTACTCCTCACAGTTTTGTGTGATGACAGATGAATGCCTCATTTGAAATGAGAGAAACACACGTGAAGCGTCACCTCACTTAGTTTTTCCCGGCAGATTGTGAACCTAACAGGAATTTGGGTGGGGCTCGCTGGAGATTTTGGAGGGATGATGCCTGTCACATGGAGGAGCACCCGGGGTTTTTATTTCTGTGAGAGATGAGTGCCATCTGGAGGAGGAAGGCAGTAGTGCATGATGGGTAACGAAGACCACTCCCAAACCGTACACCATCACAAACAAGCTTTAGGGACGCTTCGTACTTTCAGATACAACTGCAAGGGAACAGCTAGAAACCTTACAATTAGTTGAATCAGTAAAATAAAATGCTGTCATCTGCAAAAACTAATTTTAAAATCTTTGCAGCAAATAATATAAATATCTGATTCTAATAAAGAACCAGCTCCCTGGATGAGGACTGGCATTAATGACTGATCCAAGAGCTCCACCCAGTGTTTACATGCAGTCACTTCAGGAGATAAAGGGGATTTAGATTTTATAAAAAAGGAAGAGAATTCAACATTATTATTATTATTGACTAAATCTAATGTTAATCTGCCTTTTGACAGGATGTCCAACATGTGCGGCTGCAGGAGGGAACTTTGACAGGAAGTTCCAGAGCCATCCAGAGGCATAAATAATAGATAACTGAGGAGAAGCCGGGAGCTTTTAGCTGACATAACAAGCCACTCCATATATTACACCCACTTAGACACATCATCTCAAATTACCCATGCAGCCTGTGAGGGTGAAGAGGAGCAGGGGCGTTTTCCATATGCTGACTCAAGACTGGAGCAAGTGATATTTCCATGATATAAAAAACTCGTGACCAAGTCTTTTCATAAGTAAACTCCTGAAAGACAAAGACCCCCTTTAGTTTGGAAGTGTAATCGATGGCATTTGTTTGGAATCACTGATTTTAGAGCTAGAAAACATAAAATCACAGAGATCTAGTAGTCAGACCCTTTTTATTTCATCTAATGTTGCAGCCTTATGCCAAAATAAAAATAATCCTTTTTTTAATCTTTTCCAAAAATGGAAATACATAATATTTAGGCCCTATCCTCACAAGCACCTTTGACGGGGATTAGCAATAACATGTGCACACCTGGGTTTAGGGATTTTACTACCATGCTTCTCAGATAGACTCGTTCTCTGTCAGGTCAGATGGCGAGCGTCGGTTCAGAGCTATTTTCAGGTCTGTACAGAGATTGGGTTCAGGTCACTGCTCCGTTTGGGCCACTCGAGGACACCCGCTGTCCTGTTGGAGGGTCCTGAGGGCTCGGATCTTTTAAAGGATATCTCTGTACTCTAGTAAAAATCGAGGGGAGGCTGAATTGAATTAAATTAAATTCTCTGCCAGTGAAATACACCTCCACACTACCACTACTATGCTCCACCTCTAAAATGGGATTGATGAGCAGTGCTGGTTTCCCTCATCAAGGTGTAGTAACAGGTTAAAGATGATCATGAAATATTAGAGGCACTTGAGCTTAATTGTAAGCGTCATAGCAAAGTGTAGGAATACTTGTGTCAATTTGATATTTCAGTGTTTTATTTTTTAATAAATATGCCCAGTTTTCACTTTGTATTTTTGCTCAGAGTGTGAATTGATGAGGGGAAAACATAATCAAGGATTTTCAGCATAATGTGAATTCTATATTTTATGTGCAAAATCCACTATATCAGGCTCCACCAGCTGGGGGCAGTATTGACCAGGTTATGATCCTAGCAACAGGAGAGCCAAGGAAAGCTTCTCCTCGGGCTTAGTGAGCTAATCCATCCTGTGCATATTCACACAAAACTCTGCTGCATTAACTCGGCTCCATTCTCTGTTTGTAATGCAACGCGTCTCCTGCTCGCCTGCACCGCCACAGGCTTGTGTACTGCATGCTAACTAAAATAGCTCGTTGTTCAGGCTATTATCGTGAATGGATTTGAGTCTCACTCGAGCACCACGGCAGCTTGGGGTTAGCCTATAGACACACACACACACACACACACACACACACACACACACACACACACACACACACACACACACACACACACACACACACACACACACACACACACACACACACACACACACACACACACACACACACACACACACACACACACACACACACACACAGTTCTCTGGTGGGGATGCACTGACTTAGTGATCCTATATATGAACCACCTGAGGCTAAGCTGTCAAAACGGTGCAGCATTCAAGCAAAGGAGCTTAACAAGTGGAATGATAGCTCTGTGTGTCATGGAGACAATCTCCAAGGAAGAAAATACAACAGGGATGGGCAGACAGACAGACAGACAGACAGACAGACAGACAGACAGACAGACAGACAGACAGACAGACAGACAGACAGACAGACAGACAGACAGACAGACAGACAGACAGACAGACAGACAGACAGACAGACAGACAGACAGACAGACAGACAGACAGACAGACAGACAGACAGACAGACAGACAGACAGACAGACAGACAGACAGACAGACAGACAGACAGACAGACAGACAGACAGACAGACAGACAGACAGACAGACAGACAGACAGACAGACAGACAGACAGACAGACAGACAGACAGACAGACAGACAGACAGACAGACAGACAGACAGACAGACAGACAGACAGACAGACAGACAGACAGACAGACAGACAGACAGACAGACAGACAGACAGACAGACAGACAGACAGACAGACAGACAGACAGACAGACAGACAGACAGACAGACAGACAGACAGACAGACAGACAGACAGACAGACAGACAGACAGACAGACAGACAGACAGACAGACAGACAGACAGACAGACAGACAGACAGACAGACAGACAGACAGACAGACAGACAGACAGACAGACAGACAGACAGACAGACAGACAGACAGACAGACAGACAGACAGACAGACAGACAGACAGACAGACAGACAGACAGACAGACAGACAGACAGACAGACAGACAGACAGACAGACAGACAGACAGACAGACAGACAGACAGACAGACAGACAGACAGACAGACAGACAGACAGACAGACAGACAGACAGACAGACAGACAGACAGACAGACAGACAGACAGACAGACAGACAGACAGACAGACAGACAGACAGACAGACAGACAGACAGACAGACAGACAGACAGACAGACAGACAGACAGACAGACAGACAGACAGACAGACAGACAGACAGACAGACAGACAGACAGACAGACAGACAGACAGACAGACAGACAGACAGACAGACAGACAGACAGACAGACAGACAGACAGACAGACAGACAGACAGACAGACAGACAGACAGACAGACAGACAGACAGACAGACAGACAGACAGACAGACAGACAGACAGACAGACAGACAGACAGACAGACAGACAGACAGACAGACAGACAGACAGACAGACAGACAGACAGACAGACAGACAGACAGACAGACAGACAGACAGACAGACAGACAGACAGACAGACAGACAGACAGACAGACAGACAGACAGACAGACAGACAGACAGACAGACAGACAGACAGACAGACAGACAGACAGACAGACAGACAGACAGACAGACAGACAGACAGACAGACAGACAGACAGACAGACAGACAGTGAGAGAAGGAAGAAAAAGAAAGCAAAAGGGAAACATGAACAGGAAACAATTTCTAAAACATTCTGCTCTAAAATAAGAAACATGCAAATCCTCTGTGAGGCACAACAGCTCAACAGCATGGAAATTAAAAAACATGGAGAGTGCGTGTGTGAGAGATCGCACAAGAAGTATCGAGAGCTGAGAGTTTGTCGTGAGCAGTGACCCGGCGCCCTGTCGTTACATAAATACACTGGGCCTGGGGAGGGGAGGGAGAGGGGGGGGGGGGTGCAGGAAGCACCTACTGTACATCTCTCTGCTCCTTTTTACAGCCCACAATGCACTTCATCCCCTGAGCCAGTGTTACACATGCACCAACAGCACGGCACATTAAGATGATATTAATAGGCAAAGGTGCACCACCGGCGGTCTTACATAACGATATGTCTGTAGTGGTGCACGCAAGGTACAAGCACAGAGATTAAAAATGCTCAATATCTTTAATCCTTGGTGACGAAAAAGGCTAAATGGTTTTTATTTTAACACAAGCCATTACGCCTGAACAGCAAGAGGTTCAAGGAAGATGTTAAAACTGCATTTCAACAGTTTTTATGATGACTTTAATTATTACCTGCACCAAGGAGGTTGTGTTTATGCCCCGAGGTCATTGCTTCGACTTCCCAAAAACTGTAGGACGGATTACCACAAAGTTTGGTGGAAGGATGTAGTGTGTGGGTCAGGAAAGAACCTATTAAATGTTTGTGTGGACCACAAATCCATGGTCAGATCGAGGACAATTTTTTGATTTGAGGCTGCTGAACAATGTCCATAGAGAGCAATATCTCCACCTGGGTATTAAAACAGCAAAGTGAGACAACAGTTCCACGATTTCTCCTCCCACCTGCACTGAGCCCACGCGAGCAGGGGAAACACCAGCAGTGGAAAGAAAGCTAAGTATCAACAGCCATTTACAGAAAAATGCCTCCATCGATTCAAAGTCCTTCATGACCTAAATTCCTGCTGAAACAATGGGAGAAATGCAGGCGCACAAACCAGAGGGATGTAGAGAATTATGTCTTTTCCTCTCAGTGACCTGTGTTTTCCAGCGCTGCGGTCAATTCAAATGAAGATCAGATATGATTTTAATCCTTGGATGGATATAAATAGACACGTAAATGCAAATCAGCAGTAACTGTGTGAACAGGAGATGCAATCTGGACATGCAAAATGGAAGTTGACATAATAAAAATAGCCCAATGGGGGAATTTTCATCGATGAATTGAACACTGAGATGAAACATACAGACTTAGATATTCAAATTAACAGTAAAGTTGGTTTTCGGACAATACTTCAATGTTTGTATGAACCCTGAGTCATAAGTCATAAGTAAATGAGGCTGTGAAGAGATCTCTTTTCCCTAATTAATATTCCATTAATTGTTATCGTAATTTTTCAAACACCATTTAGTTGTAACTTCTCAGTTGTGGGCGTTTGCTGCTTTTCTTTGTCACAGTAATCAAATATATTCAAGTTTCTCTGAAAGTTTTCACCATTTTCTGACCATATGTCACCCACTAACATATATAAACTTAGATAAAAGATAAATTGAGACAACCATCTGCAGATTACTCGCTGTAGCCACTTCTGAACCAATCACACGACAACAAACGTTCCCCACGGCTTACAGGTGAGGCTTGTTAGGAGGACTCACCAGCAGTGGAGCTGTGCGACTGTCAGTCCGGAGCAGGGAGGCCTGGCCTGGCAGTGGCCCCGGGTCACAGTCCTCCAGCAGATGTCAGCCTCTGAAACACAGGTCGACACAAACCACATCTAAATGAAACTCTACGCAGGAGTATAACAAAGTAGGGCCTAGCTCAAACAGCAGGAGAGAACCTGCACACGCATGTTATTTCACTTCTCTCTGACAATCTGTTATAACTCAATAACAAAACACACAAGAGAAATAACGCAACCAGAGTTGTAACAGTTATGGTAAGGATCCAGTAAAAGGTTTGCCGTTATGTTCTGCTGTGCCTAACTTGGGGAGAATGGCCGAATTGCAGACTGAGTTCAAAAAAACATGGAACAAATAGCTGTGCATACAAAAAAAACCACTTCCTATTGTGCAACACTTCCTCTGATTCACTTCAGGTTATCTGCAAGCCGCCCGGCTTCCTCCTGTACGAGTGCAGTAACTTAATACACTCAACCCGGCTCTCGTTTACCACCCAACATTTAAAAGACGACCAATGCAAACTGCGAAACTAATTAAGTCGTTTAAAAGACACCTTGCAAATGCCAGGACCTAGAGTAACAAAATCACCGCACACTTTTCCGTTTTCCGATTGAACACATTCTCTTAAAGCCACAAGTTGGTTTCACAAGATTTGCAGAGAACAAGCTCAGCAGACTGCGAGACCAGTAGTACCAAGGAACTTCTCTCTTCCACAGCCTGCATGCAAATGAAGGGCAAACGCTGCAATGTTGGTCATGCGTGATTGTGATCAGACTTCAAGCCCTGAAACTTCAAATACCCACAAGAATGGAGAGAGGCCTGTGGGGGTCAGCCGGAGAATCCAACAATGTGAAAACTACAAAAATAAAAGCAGGAATAATAGAACCACTCTGAACGTGAAACTGTAATACAGAGTTACGGCCTCTTTTCTTTTCCTGCTTTCTGTCAGAAGCTTTCCTTCATGCAGACTGGCCGCTCCTCCGATGGAGCGGGCCTGTCAGAGGGGAGCTGCTGGGTGACATCTGTGTCAGGGCGTCATGGGAGTCAGCCACACATCATGCTTACAGCTGGAGGGCACAGTGACACACGGCCAGATCAGCCCTCAAATAGAGGTTAATGTTTAAACCCACAGAATGTGGAGTGGAATCTTTAAACTACTCTCCTGCATCACGTTCTTTATGATGAAAACTATAACTTCACAGTCAAGATTAATAGAGCAACTAAGCCAAGATCATTAAAATAACAACATGCATTGCACATGTCATTTAATTCAATTTTATTTGTATAGCGCCAACTCAGAGGGTTAGGAGCCGAGAGATGGGTGCTCTGCTCATGACAGCTTCCATAATAAATGTGAGGTGACCTGATAAGTCCATCTTCTGTAGAATTCACTCCCACAATCTAAATTATCTTTTAAAGCAACTATACATATATAGAAGGAGGAGGAGAACTGTCATTCACTGCAGCACTGACGACAAAAAAGCCTCACATGATGAGATCATTCATGGGCTGTGTGTGTGTGTGTGTGTGTGTGTGTGTGTGTGTGTGTGTGTGTGTGTGTGTGTGTGTGTGTGTGTGTGTGTGTGTGTGTGTGTGTGTGTGTGTGTGTGTGTGTGTGTGTGTGTGTCGTCATTCCACTTTGCTCATGCCCCCAAGCAACAGATAAATCCAAGCTATCAGGGGAAACTCAGCTCCAGGATAGTGTAAGTATTTAACATTAGTGTAACTATTTAACATTTCAACTCTGAGGCGTCTGCTTGTCACATGAGACGCTTTTCATCCTACAGGAATATAAACTTAAAAATAAGCTATTTAAATAAAAGACCAAGTCGGTCAATAGATCAATGACATAAAAAAAAGAAAATCAGATATTAAACATGCTTTAAAAATCTCTTTTCCAAACATCAGTAAAGCAACACGACTGATCCGACGCTGCTTTAATCCCACAGGATCAGAAGCAATCAAACTGGGCTCCATGTTCACATCCTGCTGTTTCAAATACTTAATTCCTTGTTTTGATTAGTCACTTTCAGAGCGTGTGCACAGTAGCTGCTCCGCGTCAACCAGATCAGAGGAGGATGCGTTCAAGAGCTGATGTCGAGGGGCTGGAACATCACAGCAGCTCCAGTTTGCAGGAGCAGTAATAAGTCGACAGGCCGCAGATATTCGTTTGCCTTTTATCTATAGCACCACATGAAGGGGTCGATCGTTGTGTGTGGGCCGGCTGCAGAGTGTGTGTGGTACACATGTGTCGAGTCCGTCTATAGATGAGAGCCCTGAGGTGATCTACAGGATCTATATGTGGAGCCCGTCCATTTGTCACGCACATGGAATACATAGGGTTTATTAGGTTTCCCCACACACACTTTATATTCATCTTTAAACTGTTGAGAAAAACGTAAACTGACCTGTTGCTTGAAATTAGCTCCGTCTGCCGTGACACGATTCAAAAACGCCACAACTGCCACTAAGTAGACTTTGTGGTGGGACTGTTCTGACCCATATAACATGTTTAAGACTCTTTTTAAAACGCTAATAAATGTGACATTACTGTTGCTATAAAACTGAAGTGTGTGTCTGAGGGATTGAAGACCAGCCAGTACAGAATTAAAGCCCGAGGCACTTGGACACAAATCCGTCGTTGTGGTGTGAGTTTCAACACCACTGAATAAAACTTCCATTAAAACTCAAGTTGCCATGACAACTAGTACTCCCCTTTCCCCTGCTGGCGAGCGAGAGCCGAGGACGGAGGAGGGACATATCGAGTGAAGGTGCCGAAGCCAACGGAGCACAGCGGAGCCTCTGTGGAAAATCATTTCATTAAGAAAACTCCCACCGCTCAGGTCCGTGGACTGGAGACGCTCGGACTGAAATGTCACAACAAATAAGTTGTTAGGGTTTGCTCTTCTCATCTGGACACAGGAAGGCATCACAGCACGTAGAGCTATTACAATCAATCACCACACAGAGGTATAGAGGTTTGTTTGTTAGTCTGCCATTAAATTATCATTATCTTCATCAGTGTGAGCTTTGGAAAGAAGCCAACTCCAGTCTTTTCAACAATATCAATCCACTGACATGATGTCAACTTGAGACAGACATGAAACCAAAGACTTTAGTAAATAGGCATAAAACACAAACCAGTTGAAAACGAGAAAAACATGTAGATAGTCCCACGTGACGGTTTCGATTCGATTGTTTTGTCAAACCAACAGAGAAATACCAAAATATATTTAGTTCATAATAGAGCCCGACTAATTTATAGGTTGGTGAATGAATACAAATTTTGTAAAACAATTGTTTGATATGAAGTATCAGCGCTTACATTTGCCAATATGCTTCAATTTTACATATTTATTTTTCTTAAACATTGCGAAATAGGACTTTCACCATTTTACCAGTTAATACAAATATTTAAAGCAACAAATCACAGATCTGAAATTACTATTTGTCCCTGAACAATTAAAAACCCTGGATAATGAGCCCTGTGTTCTGCACCACAACACTGCGTCTTTGTCAAGAAGGAGAATTATAATCGTTTATCAGCAGCTTACAATGTTCTAAACATGGTTAAATATTAATGAACTACGCAGTTGCAGTAAAAAGTGGGACAGGATTTCTCCCCGGGTTTATGTGACTGTTTAACACTATGAGTGTGAGAATGAAGGTTTGGTGCGGGGGCGGCACAGCAACAGTTTCATGCAACAAAAAAAAAGAGAAAAATCTTAATTTCCTGCTGGTCGGCCATCTGTGGCAACACCCTCCTCTACGTGTCCACAGACAAGTGGGCGGCCACATGAGGACTTCATGCCTGCCTCCTTCAACATGCTAACAGAAGCATCAACAAGGTGCAGATGGATTCATTCTGATCTGCTCGCTGCAAAAAGAAATTCACTTTACATCTAACTGATTTACATGAATTTTGCTGAATTTTGAAGACATCTTGTACATAAATGTCTCTTTTCTATGATCTGAGCCTGGAACGGTTTTCACTGCAAGTGTGAAAGGTATGGAGGGGGTGGGGGGGAGGTGAAAGACGTCACTGCTTTTTTTTCCTTTTGAGTGGGCCTTGCTATTTATAGCCTAATGTTAGGAGATTCAATGCAAAGTCCACTTGGCTTCTTCTTTCCGCATTTACTCCCGAAGATGCGGCTGATGCACGCAGGGAGCAACAAATGAAAGCATCCTGTTGGCCGCCTGCAGGAGAGGGAACGAAGAGGAAGAAGAAAAGGAGCTGCTCCCTCTCTCCTCTCATCGTGCACATGCTTTAAGGCTTCACATAAGCCAACATCACAGGGCGGAAGTGAGAGAGTTGAGAGGAATGCTCGAGTCTACCAGCACAGCAGATCAGAAACCAGCACTCACACAGTGATTCATGCACATCAGAGACATACATCAAAAGTATATTACTGCTGCCGCCAAAGGGCTGCACACACACACACAAACACACACATACAGACACACACACAAAGCCAGGACCTCCACAGCTTTAGAACATCTCGCTCTGCTCATTTAACAGCAATAAACAGTGTCGACTAAATCTGTTAGTGGGCTGACGAGCAGGGAGCAGGAGCACTCAATGTTTCCTCACATACAGTACGGACTCTTTTGTGAATTCAAACCACTCACATACACTCTCACTGAATCCATATGGTGTCTTATGAGAGAGAGAAGAATGTAAATGGACAATTTGTTCCAGAAGCTGAATAGCAGCATCACTGAGATTAAACAGCTCTATTGATTGTGAATAAAGATCGATGACGTGTCTCTTCTTCTTCGTCACACTATCCAGAAATGAAGCTTGAAATATCCTGGAATCGAACGCTGCCATCCTGCACATTTAGAGCCAGAGTCTGACTAAGAGCGATCGGGGGATGGAGCTGCAAGAGAGAGGTCCAGCAGATGCACATGCTTGACCATTCAGATCACCCAGTTTTTTTTATAGCATCAAATAACAGATTAAAACCAAACAACAGACACATGAACACATCAGTGGGATAAGAAGCACAGAGAATGAAAGAAGGAGTCCAAGGTTTCTGTATTTGATGTGAACTTTGAGTTTTTAGTTTGGTTTTATGATGCAGACTCTCCACCATGAGGTGATCAAGATGTGGTTTCACATTTGGGATGCCATCATGTCTTCGATATTTATATACAGTCTAGGTCATGGCTAAGACATAAAGGCTATGAAAACATACACCCTAAACCCTAATAGATAGATAATAGATATGTATATGAACAGAATAAACAAGTAGCACAAAGATAACGATCAGAGGGATAATGTAAAGGTCAGAGTCAGATATCTAATAGATTTCAGGTCCCTAGTAATTCTGCTCTGTACAGGAACACAGGCCTGCTCCAATGGTGAGGTGGTGTTGGGGTGTGGGGTTGAGGGGGGGAGACTCAGTCGGCCTCTCCCAATGACTGACTCAAATCACTTCAGCTATGATCTGCTTGAGGACAAGTGCAGACATGCAGCAGTGAGAGAAGAGGGAGAACCGTGTGCACTCGAGAGGGAAACGAGATCACTGAGGAGAAGTCCACGACTGATTATTGTATAGCTGTCAAATAATACAACTTCCATGACACTGACAAATCACCTGTCTCTGTAATTGTAAGTCGAGTGCCTTTAAAAAGTATATAACCTAAAATTAGATAAATAGAATGATGTCCTCGCTGTGTCATGATCATGTTCAGACAAAATGCTGAACAGGCCAAAGCAGCCAGAGGAAGTTCAAATCCAAACAACTGCACAAACAGCATTAAGCTGTGGAAAGAGATCGATCCAGCTCTGTTCAGTATGAAGCCAAGACACAGCAGCACCTGGCCGAGCACGCTGACTAACACAAACCTTGCAAAATGTGTAAATACTGAAATGTAGTTGTGTTTGCGGACTGCGTCAGAGGACTGCTGGTTTGTATTTGAGCCCCTTGTCAACTTGTTATTGTGTGAAACAACTAAAGATCAAATAAGTCCAATACGATGCAGGTGGAACTGAATAAAAAGCTGAGAAACAAGGTTAAGTGGGTCAATAACAGCTTTGCACGGTAGTAAGGTAAATACTCACTGCTTAGTTAATTAACATGGTAAACGAGTTGGATTGTCCCAACACTGCAGACCCTAATGTTGCAGCAATGACTCAGCTAGAAAAAATGCAAAGTGTGTGTGTCTGTGTGTGTGTGTGTGTCCATTTGCTGCCGGAAATATATCAAATCGTCTGACTGTCAGCAGGAGACATCAATAAAGCTCATATCGACAGTAACTGAACCTCCAGTCAGCGTCTCACGGGGGGGGGGATCAGGAGAGTGGGCTGCACTAGATGGTTCTCGCCACTTGAAAATGTCCCAATCAGATATTATACAAAAGGTGCATAATTGTAATCATAAGTTTTTGTTCTCATGACTGTTTTCCCTTTCAGTGTAAAGACAGACAAAATGAGAGTGTCTGAGCAGCTCTGTCTTAAGAGGTGCTTGAGACGACTCCTGGAAAACTGATGAATAATTAAAATGACAAACCATTATGCTTCCTCTCCTCTCATGTTATCAGCGTCTACAGATGGTCCAACTAGAAAAGATATTTGCTCAAGACACCATGTGGAAACTCTTCACTTCACTGGTTCAGTGGATCCCATTGGGTGGAAATCAGACAGTTTAACACAAATTTAATACAATATGAGGCTATTTTTTTAACCACAATTAAAAATGTGTCTATTCCTGTTATTTAAGCATTAATATAAGTTAAATGTAATGCAAAATAAAGGTCACAGCCAGATTATAACCACGCAGTGATAAGTTAACACATAGAAATATCCATTTCCTAACCTGGAAGCTGGCATTTGCTCTGTATTACACAATATCCGATCACTGTTGGATTTTCTGAGAAAGGTCATGCCTACCAAACGTGCATGCCTCTGCATGCGTGTTGTGCATAATGAGCCTCATTCTACTTTCATGCTTGTTTGACAAACCACAGCCGTGAGAAGAAAGAGAAGAAGCTCCTGCATGCGACTTCCTGAAGCCTCAAAATACTCAACACCAGATTTCACCTTTTTTGTCACAAGAGGCATTTCCTCTCACTTTGGCAATCTGAGTAACTGCTGCTGCAGATATTTCCATTCAACACGGATCAAAGTAAGGATTCTGTTCACTTCAAGATAAACTGAGAGTTTGAAAGTCGCCCAGGACTGATTTCACATCTGTTCACGCCACTGCAGAAAGAGAATGAGACACAGCAGAGCAAGTCGTACCACGTCTCCCAGAGTCCTCGTCTGTGGGAGAAGCCGGGGATGTGTCATGTTGTTTCCAGACCAAAGTTACAGGGCAACGCTGAATCAAACTATGAGAGCAGACATGTAGTGTAGATGTAAGTAGGAGTAAAGAGTGAATCTTCATCACAGGCCGAACTCGCCTCTCACACGAACAGAAAGCGTGACAACTCTGAGACAAGTTACATCAGAGCACAACTACTTTGCACTTTCCTAACAAGGCATCAAATCTGTCTTTCTGGACGTTTCACTTCCACTTTCAGGACGTCTTCAGAAACACGGGCAGAGAGGAAATAACACGCACTTCCGTTCGCTGCTTGTATGGTTGTGTAGACAAGTGATGCAAACACAAAACAACTAAATAACTCCAGTCAGATAGTTGTCTGAGCTAATGACAGCTTTGTTAGTGGACCACATGAAGACTCTTGGAAGATACTGGGACCCAGTGGTTGGACCCAGTAGCACTAAATCACATTTACTCTAGAACTGCACTGGAGGAGAATGTTGGGAAACCAGCGGGTACATATTTCCATTTTAAGATACTTTACACAGCGTCTCAAATGGAAATATCGCACTTTCTACTCATCTACGTGTATACGACAGCTACAGTCACTAGTTATAGATCAGAAAATGAATTAGCTAATTGGATCATTTTGATAATTTTCTAGCAAAAACAGTGGATAAGAATTTCCTGTGTTATACACACACAAGTAAACTAAATTTATCTGGGGGTTCTTTGGACTATTGTACATGTGTATGAACAGTTATTAGAAACTCAAAGCAATAACCTACCACTGAATTTGATTGCATTTTAAAAAGTCACTGCTCTAATTGCACTAGTTTTTACTGTATTTACTTTTAAATGTTGTGTTTTTATGGGGAGTGGGGTTTGTGTGTTCTGGTTCTTTTTCTTGTTATGTGCTGAAGCAGATTCCACACACCCAGTAAAGTGGCAGTAAAAGTCCTGACTCTTGAACTGACTCTCGAACTGACTCTCGAATTGACTCTTGATTGACCCTTGAACAGACTCTTGAATAGACTCTTGAACTGACTCTCGAACTGACTCCCGAACAGACTCCGGAATAGACTCTTGAATAGACTCTCGAACTGACTCCCGAATAGACTCTGGAATCGACTCTGGAATAGACTCTGGAATCGACTCTGGAATCGACTCTGGAATCGACTCTGGAATCGACTCTCGAATCGACTCTCGAATCGACTCTCGAATCGACTCTCGAATCGACTCTCGAATCGACTCTCGAATAGAAGCATGAATCGACTCTTGAATAGACTCTTGAATAGACTCTTGAATAGACTCTTGAATAGACTCTCGAACTGACTCCCGAATAGACTCTGGAATAGACTCTTGAATAGACTCTCGAATAGACTCTTGAATAGACTCTTGAATAGACTCTTGAATCGAATCTCGAATAGAATCTCGAATAGACTCTCGAATTGACTCTCGAATAGAAGCATGAATCGACTCTTGAATTGACTCTCGAATAGACTCTCGAATAGACTCTCGAATAGACTCTTGGAGAGACTCTCGAATTGACTCTTGAATTGCTTGTCAGCCGGTTCATTTCCTCTAAAGCAGCTTTGCAGTCGCCTCCCGTCCCGCGGCTGGAAGCGAGCAGCCTAATCCAGACCATACGGTCAGTCTGGATAATCTGAGGCCGGACACCAGCTGATGAACGTGGCCTGCGGCCGGCACACGGGGTCCGGGGGCATGTCACAGTCAAATGCCTCCGGCCAAATAAAGGAGAAACGGTAGCCGGCGGTGTCGCCTTGAGAAACCTTCCGCTGGGGCTAAAACAAAAAGAGGAAGTTAACGGTTCCAAACCGAGGACGTGACCGAAAACACCCGAAAGAGAGACGTTTCTAATTAAAGTGGAATTCAATTAAAAACAAAAAACTCAGTTTCAGTTTTTTTTTGAGTCACCATTCATTTCTTCCCCCAGCGAGGAACAGAAGTGAGTGAGTCGGGAGAAGCTCCGGTGAATGGCAACCGGTGGACCGCGGAGGAGGGGGGGTGGGAGGAGGCGCTGGGTTTACTGGTTTCTCTTACCTGGATGCTGGTCCGGGGACTGGGGGGGTTTGGAGCTGGAAGCCGCCTCGCTGGGAACCAGCAGCGGTGCGAGCCGAGCGGAGAAGAGAAGCGATCTGCGGCCGCTGCTTCCGGGTTGGCTGCGGAGCGTCACTGCCGGAGGGGGGCGCTCGGTTTGAGTCACCTCTGCGGGGCGGGGTGAGAGCGGGAGAGAGACCCGCCCGTGCGCCGCGGACCCGCTGAGGTGATCCAACCCACCGGGACTCGAACCGGATCACTCCCGCTCCGACCCGCTCCACCGATGTGTCACCGCTGCTTCCATTAGGTCCTTTAGAACCCGGTTTACTGACTGTGGCGTAGCGATACCAACACTAATTAAAACTGTTCATCACCAGTAATTGTATAATTTAATTAATAATAATAATAATAATATATATATAATAATTATAATAATATGACTCTTCTTTATCAGTCATATTATTCTATTTTACACACACACACAATCTGACCCCAGGTAACCCCATGTCGTCTTAGCGTATTAATTGTTGTTAATAATAAACAGCTGAGTGAAAGTATGAAAGTGCTTGAAATGACACAAACTTTGTGATTTCTGGTGATGCAACATATAGGCTATATCCATTGTCTTTTCTGATATAGATGTTGCATATATATATATTATAAAAGTTAGCAGCTGGTGATACAGATACCGATCCTTCAAGTTATACATATAAATCAGACAGGAGAAGTTACGCAGCCTTGCAACAAGAACATGTGACTTGTCTTATTCTCTGAAGTGTGATGCACCATTATTGATGACAACAGTTTCTTGCTTAACACAGTCAAACAGCTGTTCCTGTCAAATTAGAAACACATCTATCTCCCGTCTGATCCTTTTCTCTTTGTCTCTTTGTGGTTAATCACAGTTTGTTTGATGCACACAGAGAAGCTGTTTATTAAAGCTGTTTGAAATGGTTCCACCTGCAGAACCCACCGCACCTGGCTGTAATATCAGCTCATTAGATGATCCACAGAGACTTTAAAACACAAACTGACTCTAAGTGCTCGCTGCACGATGATTAAAGCTGGAGCTGGAACATTTGCACGATTCCTTACTTTGCACTATTGTACATAAATGAAAGAAACAGCATTTCTGACAAGTATTTAAACCTTTGCAGCATTTTATTCTCCTTCTTTCCAAACTGTTTAACAGCATCGCTCCTCAGGCGACTGGACTGCCACCAATTAAGCTTAATGATGCAGCACACCTGAATCCTGAGTGGTTCCTGGAGCTTATATAGTCCGTGCACAGATCCTGTTCCTTCCTCTTTGGTAGCAGCCACAGAACACGTCCACACAGTTGTTGCATCTCAGGGGAAAAATTGTTTGTTTGCTCAGCAAGTTGACTTTCAGCCATGGTGAAAGAGAAGTCTCACGTCAACATGGTGGTCATTGGCCACGTGGACAGCGGCAAGTCGACCACCACCGGACACCTGGTCTACAAATGTGGAGGCATCGACCAGAGGAAGCTGGAGAAGTTTGAGAAGGCGTCTGCACAGGTGAAGAACAAAAGGCCTGAAACCTAATGTTTAAAATGTTGGAAAACCACTCATCTAATGTGGTGTGTTTTTACAGATGGGGAAGAGTTCCTTCAAATTTGCCTGGGTGTTGGACAAGCTGAAGGCCGAGAGGGAGCGTGGAATCACCATTGATATTTCACTGCTGAAATTCAACACACAAAAGTACACTATGACAGTTATTGACGCTCCAGGCCATCGAGACTTCATCAAGAACATGATAACCGGAACATCACAGGTAAAGATCGCTGAATGCTGAATTTACTGTCCGCATATATGTATTCTGACTCTTTAATGATGTAAAACTACTGTGGTTTCAGGCTGATGTTGCCCTCCTGGTGGTCTCTGCAGCCAAAGGAGAGTTTGAGGCCGGTGTATCGAGAAGTGGTCAGACCAGAGAGCACGCCCTGCTGGCGTACACCCTCGGTGTCAAACAAATGATTGTGTGTGTGAACAAAATGGATCTGACCGAGCCGCCTTACTGCCAGAAGCGCTTTGACGAGGTGACACGTGGCGTGAGCGGCTTCCTCAAGAAGATCGGGTACGACCCCGGGACTGTGCCCTTTGTTCCCATCTCTGGCTGGACTGGGGAGAACATGATCACCGCAACCCAGAAGGTAAAATACAGATTTAGCTTGAAGTCAATAAGGTGACTTATCAATGTGTTAAATTGATGTGTGTGTGTGTGCAGATGCCCTGGTTCCAAGGCTGGAAGGTCCGACGTAGGGAAGGCCACTCCAATGGGAGAACTCTCCTGGAAGTACTGGACTCGATTCAGCCTCCTGTGCGCACCATCAACAAGCCGCTTCGACTACCTCTGCAGGATGTCTACAAAATTGGAGGTAAGGAAAACTAATTTGATATTAAATTGAAATTAAAACTTGATTTCCAGGCTTCAGACTTGGTTGATTGTCTTAATACCCTTTAATGAGTCAGTTGAGTATTTAGGAGGAACTTGTTGAATGCTCTGTGTTCCTTCCTCCAGGAGTTGGGACGGTACCGGTGGGCAAGATTGAAACTGGCATCCTCAAACCCGGCATGACCCTGATGTTCTCCCCCGCCAAACTCACCGCCGAGGTCAAGTCCATTGAGATGCACCACCAGGGGATGGAGGCGGCCCTGCCAGGACACAATGTTGGCTTCAACATTAAGAATGTGGCCGTCAAGAACCTGCGGCGTGGGGACGTGGCCGGCAACGCCCAGCAGGACCCTCCGTCAGATGTCAGCAGCTTCGAGGCCCAGGTCTGTACGAAGCAGCTGAAGAAGTTTGACCATTAACATGTCTGCTTGTCCTGATGGTTCCTTGTGTCTGCAGTTGATTATCCTGAACCATCCAGGGAAGGTGAAGGCCGGATACTCTCCGGTGCTGGACTGCCACACCACCCACGTGACCTGTCGCTTTGCCGAGCTGAAGGAGAAGCTCGACCGGCGCACGGGCAAGAAGCTGGAGGATTCACCCCAGGCCCTGGTGTCTGGAGATGCTGCCACAGTCAGACTGGTTCCCATCAAGCCCATGTGTGTGGAGAGCTTCTTCACATACCCCCCCTTAGGTACAGAATCAGTCAGAGTCTTTATGTGAAATGAATCTCCCTTGTGTGGTCTTCTGAAGTGTAACATGTTTGTCGTGCTCCTCAGGTCGCTTTGCAGCCAGAGACCTGAAGCAGACAGTCGCTGTCGGCGTCATCAAGTCAGTGGTGAAGGACCATGGGTCTAAACCACCCAAAGCCCAAGTGGTTAAATAAGTTAGTTTCTGTTTACCAGTATTTTGGTATCACTACTTTGTGTACAGTTATTTTTATTCAGACTGAATCTTTGTGTTTTGACACAAAGTATTTGTTTTGTGTTTTGAAGTGTATAGTATTCCTGTGTTATCAATCTCAAAGATACTGTTGAGTTGTATTTTGTTTAACATGTGAAGAGATAATAAAAAAGTATTATTTGAAGTTCACGTTTCAGACTTTTGACTCATCTGCTCTTAAATTGGTGTCTGATTAAAAAAACTGAAACGAGAGTAAGGTTTCAATATCGTGTTATATAACTACCAGATCAATGTAAATGCACTGAAGTCCTGCATGCAAGTCCTCTGTATTATGAAAAAAGTAATGGTCCATTGACTGATTCTGTCTGGCATTATTGGATTACTAAACCTGATGGACCTACAGCAATTTAAAACTGTCTAATTCTACAATAAATACTTATCTACAAGTTTAGTCCAGTCTTTTCCTCAAATGTCTGATTCCCTTGAAACATGAGGTGTTGAAATAAATGAGTCATGAGGCAAACTTTCTACACTTCTCCTTCCCCACCATATTGTTAGGTCTCAACCGTTGTGTGAAGCTAAAGATAATTAATCAATTCAATTTTGAAATTATATTTAAAACCAAATCGATTGTGTCCTTTTATTCCAAACCCTAAAAAGGGAACTTACTGATAAATATAAAAGTACAAGATTTCCCTCTGAAATGTAAGTGTTCAAATTAAAATGTGCCTAAAAGAGATACACTACTTGTGTACTTGTCATTTGTTACAATCTAC